>NW_024386981.1:0-2088 GCF_900408965.1 Simochromis diagramma | reverse complement strand
TGCGGTACTCGTTGAGCACTAGGTCGAATAGGTGATACACCTACGCAGTTTTCACGGTATCGACGAGTAAAGAAGACGCCCAACCGTCAAGCTCGGCGTCTTTAACTGAGAATATCCAAGGGCTCCACCGAGCCCCATGAGAACATAAGATGTAAAGTATGTTCCTGTGCCAAATAATCCCAGGGAAGCGAGGCGGAAGAATTCACACCGCTCCTTCAATTCGATCCTCTCCTCTTCTTCCCTTTTTCTTTGTTCTTCCTCCTTTCTCCTCTTCAGCCTTTCTCCCTCAAGTTTCTTCTGGGCCGCCTTATACATCTCGTTGGTGTAGTGGTTTCCTCCATTGAAATCCACCATTTCATCTATTTCATCCAAAAGAAAGCCCCAGAGTGTCGATCACAGCAATATTTCTACCCTCTGCCTCTTTTCTGAGACAGCCGTCGGTGACAGACTCAGGTGAAACGTCTTCTTTGAAAGCGTTCGCATCCCCCAGGATGGTGTTTCCGGATGGACTCTTTCCCGATCCTGTTTTACTGACCAGAAGGAGTCTCAGTTCTTCACAGGTTGCAGAGCCTGCGGGGTTGGGGAAATGATAGTAACATTTGAATTATTCTAGAAAAAAAAAAAAACATAAAACACTACGTTACACTAGGCTATTCTTTTGTTATCTTTGTATTGATGTTGGCAGCAAGCAGTTTGTCCACATAAAGCGAGTACCACAAGCAGCACACAACCCTGGGATTGCACTTTACCTTTGTATCGATGTTGACAGCGAGCAGTTTGCCCACATAACGCCAGTAGCACAAGCAGCACACATCCCTGGATCCGGCCTTTGGTCGCCAACATTTTCAGTAAGCTAAGAAAAGAAGAAAGAAAAAAGAGGTGAAATTAAGGCACATTCAAGGAAAGTATTTCAGATCAGATTAGCAAGTTAAACCACACTGAAAATACACGTTGAATAAACCATGGCCCCAAACTGGTCGGTTGTCCCATGTGTTTCCCCCGTAGCTGCTCAGGGCGAACACACACAATGAGCCCAGGTTTCGCGACGCAGGCGTAGCAACAACCTCCTTCTACTCCTCACTGCCTCCTGTGTGTGTGTGTGTGTGTGTGTGTGTGTCTGTGTGTGTGTAGGAGGTACTGGGTTCCTCACAGATGGTGGTGTTCGGGAAACCCACCCTCCCCAAAGCTAAGGGCTCGCCAGCGAGGCGCGTAAGAGTGAGGAAAATGTTTTAAAAAAGGGAAAGGAGGATGAGGAGACACTGAGGGTCCGAGGTCTAAACGGAAGGCTGTGTTCAGGTAACCCGCCCTCCGCAGACCTAAGCGTACGCTAGCGAGGCTCTTGAGAACGATGTAGAGGGAGCAAGGATGAGGAGGAGGCAAGGAGTGTCTGAAGTCCAAACGGAGGGCGGTGTTCGCGTAATAGGCAGGCCACATAGCTGGTCTTTCACTAGCGAGGCACTTGAGAACAATGTAGAGGGAGCAAGGAGGACGAGGAGCAACGGAGAGCCCGATGTCCTCACCGAAGGGGGTGTTCGCGAAACCGGCCCTCTGCAGACCTAAGCGTACGCTAGCGAGGAGCATAAACGGAGGGCGGTGTTCGCCTAATGGGCAGGCCAAACAGCTGCGCTTTCACTAGCGAGGCACTTGAGAACGATGTAGAGGGAGCAAGGAGTACGAGAAGCAACACAGAGCCCGAGATCCAACTGGAGGGCGGTGTTCGCGTAATAGGAAGGCCAAACAACTTCTCTTTCACTAGCAAGGCGCATGACAAGGGTAGAGAAGGAGCAAGGAGGACAAGGAGCAATGGAGAGCCTGAGGTCCTCACCGAAGGGGGTGTTCGCGAAACCGGCCCTCCACAGACCTAAGCATACACTAGCGAGGAGCATAAACGGAGGGCTGTGTTCGCGTAATAGGCAGGCCAAACAGCTGCGCTTTCACTAGCGAGGCACTTGAGAATGATGGAGAGAGAACAAGGAGGAGGAGGAGGCAAGTAGTTTCTGAAGTCCAAACAGAGGGCGGTGTTCGCGTAATAGGCAGGCCAAGCAGCTGCTCTTTCACTAGCGAGGCGCAGGAGAACGATGGAGAAGG
>NW_024386980.1:0-19888 GCF_900408965.1 Simochromis diagramma | reverse complement strand
CTGCGCCACGACTTAGGAATTCTGAGATCCTACGTGATTTAAGGTCACATCTAACTGGGGTGACGATGATGTCCGAATGACGTGTGTCGGTGTGATTGAAATACACCTAATCTTTTCTCGGACACTCCATCCTGTACCACCGTGCTGGAGCATGATTCATTGGGGGACCATCCTCTCAATCAACAGCATGCCTACCGGGTGAATCCCACTAAGCGTGCCTTTTTCCAGACGATCTCTTATCGTTGGAAAAAATGTCTTGCTGTCCCCCGCTCTAGTGCGTGGAGTTCCCCGTGTCTCCTAGTGCCTAAAGCGGATAAGACCCCACGGTTTGTACAGATTTTCGGAAGGTGACACGCGTGACCAAACCTGACTCACCCTCCTCTTCCAGAATGGAGGATTGGTTGACAGGGCGGTTCTGCGACATTCGTTACCAAGCTGGACTTGTTAAAGGGCTATTGGCAAGTTCCCCTAACATCACGTGCGGCCGAATCTCTGCTTTTTGTCACTCCTGACCATTTTCTCCAGTACACTGTCATGCCTTTCGGGTTTTGGCAACGCTCCCGCCACATTCCGCGGCTCATGAACATCGTTGCTGGGCGGTGTTTGCAATGTGAAGTGTATTTGGATGACATTGTGTCTATTCAGACACCTTGTCAGGCATATGGAGACACTCACTGTGTGTTCCATCGCTTGGAAAGGGCATCCCTCACCCTCAACCTCGCCAAGTGTGAGTTTGGTAAAGCCATGGTGATGTTACTTAGGAAAGCAGGTGGGTCAGGGGCAAGTGTGCCCTCCCAGCCAAAATCCAGGCCATACTGGACTTTCCTGCCCCTCCATGACAGGCGGGCAGCTTCGCCGTTCCTCGGCATGGTGGGCTACTACCGGGGGTTTCTGTCAGAACTTCGCGGAACTGGTCGCACCCTCACTAGCCTCACTAGTGTGTTGAAACCTTTTGTGTGGACCTTTACGTGTCAGAGTACGTTCGCCTGCACTGTATACGGACCACTGAACTTGGCCTGGAGGGAAGATCCAGGGACCAGTAAAAGTGTTAAAACTTTATCACCAACTTCAAATTTTCGCTGCACAGCCTTCACATCCACTTCCTCTTCATCCTACCTTGTACCTTGTGTTGCAATGAGATGCATCCCGTGCACATTGCGCCCATGCTTTTGCTACAACTCTTTGAAGAGCTCACTAGTCCCAACTTACACTTTCTAGGAGCAACAGTGTCCGGACAGCGAAGTCCTCTCTCCAAGCATCGCAACTGCGTGCGCCGCAAATCTGTGCTTGACAGAACACCCAGCTCAGCAGGGCTAACATCCTAACGACTCTCTGCACACTTTTCTCACTGCTAAAAGAACGCAGCGGCAACCCCTCATCCCACTCTTTTGAAGACCAAGGCAACAAATTTCCGCATCATCGATTTCAATGTCTGATGAAATCGCTCGAGCGTTACCTTGCGACTCCGGATGACGGCACTAGATTTCCGATGTTTAATGCCAAGTGACTGCACAATGAGCCAAAATCTAGACCTGAAATTAGAGCCTTGGTCCGTTTGAACAGCTTTTGGTAAACCAAAGATAGCTAAGGAAGTTCACCAATGCCTTAACAACTGGGTTTCTTAGCCTCTACGTGCGCCAATGGAATTGCCTCGGGGGGGAAAACGGGTAGCAAACACACATCCGAGAGTCAAGAGGTACTGTGTGACCCGATTTGTTTTGGGAGTGGACCAACGCGAAGATCGTATGATGTGTTCAAAAGGTTCCCCTACAACCTTGATCATGGCGGTCCCTTATACCTGGACCCCAGCACAACCGAAAACCAAATCGTCACCTACTGGGTCATAACCGAGTTTCAAAAACTGGCACCACAGTCGCAACTGTTGACACACCACCAGCAAAGTAGGGCTTCATCATATTAATATGACACACACGACACTTTTTCCTTCGCTCTGGGGTGTCGATGACATAATCCGTGTCACTCTATCGGTATGTACCACTGGCAGATAGAGGAGGTGGCTGATATCCAGAAATCCTACCAGTGGCTGGACAAAGCTGGACTGAAAGACAGCACAGAGGCACTAATCATGGCAGCACAAGAACAATCCATAGAGGCTGGGGTCTATCACACCAGGCAAGACCCCAGGTGCAGGCTGTGTAAAGATGCCCCAGAGACAATCCAGCACATAACAGCAGGGTGCAAGATGCTAGCAGGCAAGGCATACATGGAACGCCATAACCAAGTGGCCGGCATAGTGTACAGGAACATCTGTGCCGAGTATAACCTGGAAGTCCCGAGGTCAAAATGGGAGATGCCCCCAAGGGTGGTGGAGAATGACCGAGCTAAGATCCTGTGGGACTTCCAGATACAGACGGACAAAATGGTGGTGGCTAACCAACCATAGTGGTGGTAGACAGACAGAAGAAGACGGCCGTAGTGATCGATGTAGCGGTTCCGAATGACAGCAATATCAGGAAGAAGGAACACGAGAAGCTGGAAAAATACCAAGGGCTCAGAGAAGAGGTCGAGAGGATGTGGAGGGTGAAGGTAACGGTGGTCCCCGTGGTAATCGGAGCACTAGGTGCGGTGACTCCCAAGCTAGGCGAGTGGCTCCAGCAGAACCCGGGAACAACATCGGAGATCTCTGTCCAGAAGAGCGCAGTCCTGGGAACAGCTAAGATACATACATACATACATATATATATATATATATATATATATAACACCCAGCACGCCCCTGCGGGCGGTTTATCCTTCAAGCTCGGGTCCTCTACCAGAGGCCTGGGAGCTTGAGGGTTCTGCGCAGTATCTTAGCTGTTCCCAGGACTGCGCTCTTCTGGACAGAGATCTCCGATGTTATTCCCGGGATCTGCTGGAGCCACTCGCCTAGCTTGGGAGTCACCGCACCTAGTGCTCCGATTACCACGGGGACCACCGTCACCTTCACCCTCCACATCCTCTCGAGCTCTTCTCTGAGCCCTTGGTATTTCTCCAGCTTCTCGTGTTCCTTCTTCCTGATATTGCTGTCATTCGGAACCGCTACATCGATCACTACGGCCGTCTTCTTCTGTTTGTCTACCACCACTATGTCCGGTTGGTTAGCCACCACCATTTTGTCCGTCTGTATCTGGAAGTCCCACAGGATCTTAGCTCGGTCATTCTCCACCACTCTTGGGGGCATCTCCCACTTTGACCTCGGGACTTCCAGGTTATACTCGGCACAGATGTTCCTGTACACTATGCCGGCCACTTGGTTATGGCGTTCCATGTATGCCTTGCCTGCTAGCATCTTGCACCCTGCTGTTATGTGCTGGATTGTCTCTGGGGCATCTTTACACAGCCTGCACCTGGGGTCTTGCCTGGTGTGATAGACCCCATATATATATATATATATATATATATATATATATATATATATAATCACTGACTTTCAGCTTGTTGTGTTTGTGGATATATGACTGACTTTAATTATTAAACATTCGCACATAAATAAGTGACGTCATATTCAGTACTTTTGACAGTTCTTTCCTCGGCCGCTCCATCTTATTAGGGAAATTCCATATACATAAATGTAAATTTCAAAACTCAACCGCGTCATTTAATTTGTTTTTGATTGAAATTGAATATTACTTAAACTCTCTTAAATTAACTTCCAATAAAAAAGGTTTATCATTGATTGAAATTCATTCAGAAATGTTTAACGAATGAGCTGTCACAACTTTCAAGTACAAAGTTGTTATGAAGTCTGTCACATTCCCCCCCTTTTTTTTCTTTTTTTAATCCTTTATTTATTTATCCTTCTTATTTCATTGTACTGTATATTGTTACTCTTATTTGCCTTGTATGTCTAACGTACAAACTGAACTGGAATGACTGACTGTTCGCTTTATGAAATAAAGTTTGGGAAAAAAAAAAAACCCTCTTCGGCCACTCCCTTCTGCCGTATTTTGCGTCAAAATTATCCACACCCACCGCTGCGCTATGAATTGTGGGATATATGGGCCCACGAAGCGTGCACCGGACCACGCTTGATATTTGGGGAAATTGACGGCGCATTTGGAGTATGCATTTGAAGTACACTTCGAATTGGGACAGCCGTCGTCGCGTGGCGGTGACGTAACCGCACTTAAAATGCGTACTTCAAGCGTGCAGACCCTGAATTGGGACACAGCCAGTGTTTCTTTGTACTTATAAAAGAAGCATTTTCACATGTAATAAATGTGTTTTCATAGACAACATTAGAGCTGACAGTAATAACTGCACTCAGTACAATTCCATTTGACACTAAATTAGAGCAAAAATCAATAAAGTCACTTTGTGTCTACATGAGATTAAGAGAAACTTTCTTCATCCCAGAGGGAAACTGAGCTGTCGTAGCAGCAAATACACAACAAACATCAAGCACTGATAGAAAATGAGAAACACAGATATTGATAAATATTAAGATGAATAGATAAATATAGAGATATAAATATAAAAATGTCACGGTGTAGAAAAGTGACAGCAGGCTGCACTGAGCTGTGATTGGTTCTCTTTGATTCCCAGATTTGTGCCACCTACAACATCCCAACACCTGCTGATGTCCCCACTCTCAGTGTGAAAGTCCATACAGAGGTGGAGCCCACAGGTGACTCTGCCAGAGCCAGACAGACTGTGGAAATACATCCTTGTAAGTATGTGACAGGTTAGAGGAGAGCTCTGTACCAGCGTGGAGTCACTGTGGGTGGATCAAGAGCATGTGTGCACACGCTGTTCAAACACAGCTACAGTGGGAAGGAGAAAACTACAAACATGGTGGTCCTGGATGTTCCCCAGAGTGTTGTAGAATAATGCTCTGATCTCTTCTAATAAATGAAATCATACCTTTCTACTAAAACCTTTTCCTGAACCAGACCCTGCAGGATCCACCTGAGTGTCCTAGTCCTGGACCCTGTTTGTAACCAGGAGGATCCCAGGCCTGATTATTGTTGATTATAAATATTCTAATAAATATGTGTATAAATATGTGGATTCATGTTTCAGTCCTGAACGTTGATGCTTGTTTGTTTGAATGGACACGGACTCTTCATCCACCAACTTCTTTCCTTCTTTCCTTCCTTTTTGTGACCTCTGTGCTTCATCGCTGCTCTTCACTCTGTTACTTTGGACTGATTTCACTCACACTTTGTTTCCATGGTTTCTGTGCGTCACGCTGACAGCACATGAACAACACGACATGCTTGATCTCAAAGAAGAAGCAGCATCCTCTCTCCAACCTGTTTCTCCATCTTCTACAACACCTGATTCATTCCAGTTTCTCTGCTTTCACTTTGATTCATGTCAACATGAAGCCTGAACGTCTGTGATGAACACACTATCAGCATCACTGACATATTTCATCATTTAAAAACACTTCCTGTCACTGTGGTGGTTACAGTGACATCATGCAGTTTGTGCTTTGACCTCCAGAGGGAGACAAATCAGCACAGACAGAGAGCTCCATTCAAACTTTGCTGCCATCAATAATAATTCTTCAAATATAATCATCAGTGTTTGAGCAGTTATGATATCAGGGACAATCTAGACATGTGTGACAATACTGAACATGTCACATGACACACCTTAAACATCATGTGATCCACTCTCGGTCTGCTCTTTCATTCATGACTTCAACAGGTTGAAATGAGCTTTGAACAAACATACAGTGAAATAAATCTTTCATCACAGGATTCATGTGAGCAGCAGATGAACTTTACAAAGAATCAGTGGATTTATCTTCTGTTTTAGATCAACTGTGATCACTTAGAGCCATCTTAACCCTTCGTAGAACTTCAAAATCCCATCCTTTCGTCAACCTCGGGACCAAAAATGGTCCCGCCCCAAAAGTGCTCTAAAAATGTTATATATCAATATTTTTTTCTACTTTAAATTAGTCAATCTTTTAAAACTACTTCTGCTTAAAATATCCATGTCAAGTTTTAATTATATTTTCATTGTTTTAACCCTTTAAATCCCAGTTTTATTACATGAGCGCCCTGTTTTTTTAGCCCCAAAAAACAAAAAAACTAAATATTTTCCAAAAAAAACATTTGAAGTAATATTTGTTTGTTATTATAATTAGGCCTTTAGATGGACTAAAGATTGGCACCAACAGTCATTTCGATCGCCTTTTATTTTTTTTCCAGGAGCGCATTTCATAAAATGCACACTATTGACCACGCCCAAAAAGTGCTATAAAAAATTTATATATTAATATTTTATTCCACTTTAAATTAGCCAATCTTTTAGACCTACTTCTCCTTGAAATATTCATGTCAAGTTTTAATTACATTTCGCGGATTTTAACCCTTTATATCCCGGTTTCGTCACATGAGCGCACTGCTTTTTTTGCCCCAAAAACATAAAACATAAAACATAAAATATTTTCCAAAAAAAACATTTGAAGTAATATTTTATTGTTATTATAATTAGGCCTTTAGATGGACAAAAGATTGCCACCAACATTAATTTCGATCCGTTTTTAATTTTTTTTGCAGAAGCCGAAAATGTCCCCAGGGGGCGCTGCTGCTCCTGCTCCCCGGGCAGGGGTGCCTCTGCCGCGGGTCTGTTTCGCTCAGCGTCGGAGCATATGGTACGGTTCTCGTTTCTGCAGCACACACTTCCGCTACCACGTGAAAACAAATACGTCATTTCCTGTTGTTTAAAAAAAAATTTTGCGCCATCAAACGATCCTAAGGGCAGAAAATGGTCCGGAACGAGCACCGGGCCAAGCTGCTGCTGCACGCGGGAAATTAGTCTGCCTTTTCCGGGTATGTCTCTCGAGCAGGCCGCTGGAGAAGGTGTGTATGTTCCAGCAGGCGTCACATGTGGAACAATGGCGCCACCCGGTGGCCAAATAAAAAAATTACAAGTTTAAGGCCCGGACTCTAAAATGGCACCATAGCTGAGACAATCACACTAACCGCTGTAAAAATAATGGTGGTATGAAAAATAGCGTTTATAAAGGGTTTCAATGGGGCAGAAATCGGCCACGAGGTTCGATAGTGGATGTATGCCTTTTATTCAGCCATTTAAGCTCATTTAAAAAACTCCGACTGAAATTTCAAAATAAAATGGGAAAAAAATACATGTTAGAAAATTTGGCTATACTCCATTAAACACAGTGGAAATGGCGTGGAATTAAAAAACGCAAAGGCCACGAAATGGTCCCAGGTTCTACCAGGGTTAAGTCCGTTTGTTCTAACTTCTTACTAACATCTCATATGATTTCAGATCCCTGCTCTTCCCCACCTGCCCTGTAGGTGGCCTCAGTAAGCCTCAAACCATTTACAGATGATTTCATGTTGTTCACAGTTCATATTTAAATAGAAGACGTCGGACGTTGAAGCAGTTTAAACACGTCCATCCATCCATGAACATGTAACAAATCAAAGGGTTGCTTCATGTCTGAAATATGTAGAAAATATTCTGTCTGTAACAGTTTGGGTCAAAGTGCAGATGTTCCAGATGTTCTGCAGTCTCTCTCTGTTTCATGTTGGACCAAAGTGAAGCTTTTTGATGTGACAGCAGGAATGTGAAGTGTAACTCTGAGCTTTAGGAAATGAAACTAAACAGACTTTTTCTACTTTATTTATTGGAAAGTGTAGGAGAGCAACAGACGAACAAGTGTTACTGTAACAGGAAACACAAACAGGTCATCAGAGGATCTTTATGTTCATCATCATCACTGTTTCCTTGTTCTGTCACAAACACACAACACTTCCTGCTCTCTCTCTGATTGATCTGATTGGCTGTTTCATTGACAGGAGGTCAGGGCATCATACAAACAGCTTTAACTGCACAACGACACACTTTAAACCATCTACAGACAAACCTGTGTGTTTGAATTATGAAGAAATAATAAAGAAGTGTGTACAGCTGTAAATGAAGCAGCTTCTCACACAAACTCTGACACTTCAGCCACTTTAATTCCTGCAAAACTGCGTAATAAAAAGCTGTGGCTGCTATGAACTGCTTATGATGACTGCATGAAGCTCTCAGCTGAAGTTTCATTCATTTATTTTAATGTTAATGTCACCTTTTTAGGTCTGTGAGAATTTTAATGACACACATTAAAGGAGCTTCTTTGATTAGAACCAAATTCATGTTGATTTTCAGCCTGAAATGATATAAACTTTAATAATTCTGTTTATAATCATTAATCTGGAGACTAATGAAAAGTATAATAGTAATAAAAAGCCGTTATTATTTGAGTGATGCCTGAATCTGCTCAGAGACGGAGACAAAACAGCAGTGTGGGTGACAGTTTGACATTAACTGAATTAAGATCAAAGTGCTCTTATTGTGAAAATCTACCTCCTGCTTGCTTCAAATCATTTTTATTTATTTTTCAAACTGACAGTGAAACATTGAGGCATTAATCCGATCTTAAAATCAGCAGCTGTGTTTTCACAGACGTTTCACTTTGATTTCTTCAGACTGAGCAGAGAGAAGTGGCTCTCTGTGTGCGCACTGCTGAGAAAAAGAAGCTCATTTCTGCTCTTCAGCCTCTAAACTCTCAGCGTGAGGACTGAGTGAAGAGTTTCAGAGCAGAGAGTTTTGGCTCACAGCATTTAGCGTCTACACAAAGAGACGATTACGCACTCGTTCTGAGAACATCTCCACCTCCTAAAAACAAACTCTCCTACGAGCAGCTGTCACAACCACAACAGCCAGAAGACTGGATTTTTTTCAGGCTCAAATTTCATGCAGTTTGCAGTAAATTGTGTGTCACAGACTTAGTAGTTCTCATTTATGTGACTCATTGATATCTTCTCCTCCTGAAAGTGAAACTCTTAGAACCTGCTGCAGGTTAATTTCTACTTAAACACAGTATAATAGGAACATGTTTACAATTTAACATTTATTCTGCTTCTAGCAATAACACAGTTTTGTGTACTGGCCTATCAAGGTACACTGGTTTGACAGTCCTTTTGCCATCCTTATCCAAGGTTGAATCACTGAGCAAAAGCTTAACCTTTCTAATTCTTCCATCTGCACTTGGATATACATCTGTTACTCTTGCCAATTTCCACTTGTTCCTTGGAGAATTGTCCTCTTGGAGAATAACAATGTCATTCACCTTTGCATTCCTTTTATCTCTTTGCCAGATTTGTCTCTGCTGAAGATTGAGAAGGTATTCCTTTTTCCACCTTGTCCAGAATTCATTGGCCAAAAACTGAACTTGGCGCCATCTCCTTCTTAGGTACAGGACCTGGCTCACAAATTCACCAGGAGGAGGTAGAATAACACTGGACTTCATCATGAGAATATGATTCGGTGTAAGAGGCTCTAAATTTGGATCATTTAGGTTCTCTACTGTTAATGGCCTGCTATTCACAATAGCCATGACTTCATAAAGAAACGTTCTGAGTGAGGAACTGTCAAGTCTCTTAGAAGTGTGATCCAAAATAGAAGTTAAAACACTTCTAATAGTTCTAATTTGCACTACTGTTGCCCAAACAGACCATACTTGGCAAACCTAAAGAACTATAGGATGTGGGTGGAGTCTAAATACTTCTTTGGGGAGTACAAGCTGATTTTTACTAAAGTTCAAGGCTCCTTTTTAAAATCTGTTATAACCTCTTTTATTCTTATGTCAAATACAATGAAGTCAGTGTGATACATCTGTATCACACAGACATTAACTCTTGCTTCTGTCTCTAACCGACTCACATGGAAAGTCCCCTGTGTCACATTTCCTTCTCGTGAGTCAAATCTCCCTGTGATATGCGGTTCTGAGAATAACATGTGACTTTGATGATGAGCTAAGGAGGGACGCTATTTTTATTACCATGAAATAAACATAAGATCAACATTATGTCTATGAACATGAGAAACATTTATCAACATGGCTTCCTGCTGGGTTTTATCTCAGCTCATGTAAAGGAGGCTTGATTTACAGCTGTTTATCTGCATCATCTATGTTCATTTTCATTACATGTGTTTGCATGTGTTAGCCTTGTTTTTTCTTTTCATTATTGCTTCAGGATGCTGACTGTGTGCCAACATACAGTGAGACCAAATAAACTGGAACTGGATTTTACTGGTTAGTGTTATGAATAAGTAATAATACTTTTTAAAAAAGTCCAACTTCAGGGGGAACCCCCCCCCCGACAGTTTCATTTTACAAAAAACGTCAGTCAGTGAGAGACAGAAAAACAGCACCTACTGAGCCCGACTCACAGATTCTCTGTGATTTAACTCATTTTAAAATGTTTAATAATATATAAATCACTGTGTGAGCCTCGGTTGGTTTATTTTAACTCTGATGCAAAAGAAGTGAATCCATTCCAACAAAGGAGCTACCACCCCTATACATCAGGTAATGAGGAAATGACATGTTGGGGTGGACGCAGGTGAAACTAATGGGCATAACGAGACACAGACCTTCAAAGTAAAACAGGAAATTCAGAGACTGTTTTACCAAAAAACTCAGAGACACAAAGAGAACACCGGGAGAAGACAGGTAAAGCTAACAGAACACTAAAAACAAGAACCAAAACCCGAGGACCTAAGAAACAAGAATTAACCCAAAACATAACACAATACTAACACAAAACACTGGGTCTAATGACCCAGGAGCATGACAGTTACCTTTTTAATGCATGCTGGTCCACAGTTCGTTCAGCAAGTAAGGCTGATGCATGAAACATTTTAACAGATTGATGATGATTTTGATGAAGATGATGATGGAGAACTGGCTTTCTTTTATTTAACAGTGTAGTTATTACCACATTTATGAAGTTTAACCTTTTTAAATAATTTCCAACTAATCTTCAAATTAAAGTGTAACTTTTATAAATACTGATTTTGGTATTTTGCTATATCTTCAAATGTGTTAAATTAAATAATCTGCAGTGAATTTCTGCAATTAAATGTGCTGCTTTTACAATGAAACAGATTCAGTTAAATTCTCTTATTGCATCAAACCTGCTGTAGCAGAACCATAATGTGCTTCCACAATAAATGTTTGAAAAACTTCATGCACCCTGTGATCAAAGAGACATCAGTTTCACTATAAAAGTCAGACACAGTAACTGAAACATCAAATAACACTCTTTCTTCACATTTATTATCATGTTATAAAGCCCAGAGGAAACATGATGCAGATGTCTTTGGTGTCCTTTAATGTTACAGTTTGATCAGTACAAACATCTCAGTGAGTATACTTCTCTACAAACTGGTTGATTTCAACTTCCTTTGTTACAAATCCTTGTGGCATAGGAACAGCATAGGAAAACAAGAAATTTAGTAACAGCTATCTGACAGATCGTTTTAGACTAAAATGTCACAATCAGCACATGATCAATATTCAATAAAGACTAGAAAAGTGAAAATGAACCTAATTAGACAGCTTAATTACAGAGATTTCTAATGCTGGAATTTAATGAAAATGATACTTAATGAAAGTGATACTGTTCATGTGGCCCTGCGGGCAGCTGCTGCATGACAGAAACTACATATTACTGTATACTGCATTCATTTTTAATTGCAGTTACAAGACCAATTGCTAAACCAAGTCCAGCTCCCACTGCAGCTCCCATTGGCCCTGCCACGCTACCAATTGAGGCTCCAGAAGCAGAAGCTCCAGCAATTGTCCGAATAAACCCATTGTTCTTCTCAGCCTCTGCTCTTGCTTCTGTTGCTGTCATTTCTGGATTTTGTCTCAGAAGTTTTTCTGCTTCTTCTCTTATGGCTCTCTCAGCTTCTTGTAGCATTTCATTGGTGTAGTATCTTCCTCCATTTCTCTTAACCATTGCATTGATCTTCTTCAGCAGCTCTCCGACCTGGGAGGGATTCTTGTTTATGTTGTTAAAGACATGATATCCTCCTTTACACTGACGGATGAAGTCAGAGAGATGGATTTTTATGAATAAAGTCTTCTATTTGGACTTCATCTTGCTCAAGGTCATCTCCACGGGTAAATAAGGCCATCGTGTAACATCCTGCTTTTTCTCCAAAAATCTTCTGAATGAGTTTCACTGTTTTTTGTTCTTCTTCTGTGAATCTGGCAGCCTGGACGACAACCAGGAACACATGAGGACCAGGAGCAGCAAAAGAGATGCACTTAGCAATCTCTCTCTTTACTTTCTCTTGATCTTTAGTATCAAACAAGCCTGGAGTGTCAACCACAAAAAGTGTTTGACCTTCAAACTGAGCTGAGACTTTTTCACACTGTGATGTTACGGAGGCAGAAGATGATGATGAGTCAAAAGCCTTTCTTCTCATGATAGTGTTTCCTACTGCACTTTTCCCAACTCCGGTTTTCCCAACAAGCACCATCCTCACAAGTTCCTGTGCATCTGTTGGACATTAACATTTCATTTATATCGATAATGATGATGTTATGCGATAAACAGCACATGTAAAACATTTAAACTGTGTTTTCCCAATAGATCACACAAAGGAGCCCAATCATATTTGGATATTTGCATTCTGAACTGGAAATTATATTACTGAAAAGAAACAGAATAGCAGACAAAAGTGAAACAAAAACAAAAACAACAAAACAATATTTTCCTACCAATGCAAAATATTTTCTAGCTTGCACCATTAGAGAACAATCTAAAAAAATGATTCTTCAAACTGACAGCTGTGCTATCATGAAACCACATATATGTACAAATTAATCACATCATTTTCATGATTTGCCACAATTTAACATGGTGTGTATTAAAATATTCATTATAACAGCTTACTGGGTTGGATGAAAAATAAGCCATTTTTAAAACTAGAGGGATTATCATTGACAAAAACAAAAATATAAAACATGTATATTCATACTAGACAACTTAAGATTTAGATTTAAATTAGATGCAATACTAAAAAAATCAGAAGATGTTGTGGGGTGTAAACTCAGCAGCTTGGTGCTCTCAGGTTTTTGTTTGCTGTTATTGTTTTGTGTGTTAGTTCAGTTACGTGAGGCTCAAAATTAAATACAGAAGGACCGAATACTTAGTTTTTAGGAGAGAATACAATATATATATACGGCAGCAAAACTGGACTGTATTCCTGCAGTAATACAGCAGACCACGTACGTCCCACGTACGTCACCATTCCACCTTTGCAGCAAAGACAAAAGCAGGGGAAGAAAAAAATCATAATCTCTCTTTTTTTTCCTTTTTTTTGTTCAGGTACAGGAATCAGCAGCCAAATGTGTTTTTCTTCCTGTGCTCTGTCTCCTTTTTATATTTCTCCTATTTTGTCCCTGTATCTTCTCCTTTTTTCCTGCTTGTTAACTGTCATTTTTATTTCACATGCAATTTTAATGACGATAGAAATAAGAAGAGGAAAAGGAAGAAGAAGAAGAAAAAGAAGAAGAAATTAATAAATAGATATAAATATTAATTTAAAAAACAAGAGGAGCCTAAAGAGTTTATCGAGCTCTTCTATACCAAATACATTTGCACAACACTACTTTTAAATCAAAATTCTGATTTAAAAAGCTGCCAGTAAAGAAAAAAAATGTAAACAAACAAACAAACAAAGAAAAACCCTCATCTTTTCTTAGACTCTTGGGCAAACTCCTGGGCCATTTCTCAATATATGTACTTCTTTTCTTGGTAATCAACTGTTCTGATTCAAAATCCACATTAGTTTAAATCCTCTCTGCCATCTTTTTATACATGGTTCAGTTTTAAAGTATTTACATTTATACATGTTAACCAATGAAAGTCAGACATTGCTTTTCAACCATGCGTCAACGGAATTATTTTAAAAAAATTAAATGCATGAAACAGGCCTTAAAAGGATGGCCCTTTAGTTCCTTTTTTTTTTTTTTTTAAGTTTTTATCAAACGTTAATAGAAAGAAATTGGCAAAGAGAACTGTGTTTAAACATTCAAGAGTATGACTAAGTTATAAATATAATTACCACTGGCCATGTTTGCTTCTTTCAGACACCTGAACTGTGAAGTCTCCCTGTTGATGCGCTACTTGTAAATGTTTTCTTTCCCTTTCAGCTCTGTGTTATAACCTGCTTCTTGCTCCTCCCTCTAAACACATCATATCCTCATACTGTCAAGCCCCGTCACTGATGGGATCAAGAAAAAACACACTAACAACAGTCAACTGTTGTCAATGGAAAATTGTATTCAGTAGTCAGTATAATCTTTTAATGATATAAGTTTGCATATGGTAGAATACTGCATGTAATCATTTGTGTTTAGAAGTATATAGTTGGTGGCATATTGAAAGAATGTCTCATCCTAGGAGGTCTGTGACACTCCAGGGTGTTCTGGCGTTCACCCCCACATCCTAGGAGTATGGGAGAGGTCGTACCTTGTCTTATTGTTTTACGGTAGGATTAACGTAGCTATGTCAGTTTTAATCTAAGTGCCTTTCTGGATTTATGTGTGCAGAAAACTGTGTTTACAGGTTATGAGTTGGTGATGCAGTTACACTGCGTTGTTGGGAAAATGTGAAGGTTACTTTGATGATGTGAATAACATTCTTTCCACAGCTATGGATGGCTAACTTTATGGTCTTTTTATGGCACCTCTGGAACCTGTCGACCTGCGCCTGACCACCGATGGTCAATGTGTATTGCTAATGTTTGTTTTTCTAAGAGTGCATGTAGAGGATTCAGCAGAAGCGGACAAGTGTGTGAAGTAGTCAGACTCGAATTTATGGCTCATTAGCTGGCCACTTTTGAGCTCATAGTGATTGATGAGTAGAGTGACTTTGCTTAAGAGAAGTCACCGATTACATTCATGTTGACTGAGTCCATGGGATGATCCATGCCTGAGGCAAATTATGGAAATAATTGTAGTTTACTGATTTGAGAAAACCTGCACATGACACTTGTCTTGCTGATGCTGAATGCTTTTTACTCTTATGATACAGTTGTTTATAGGTGTGAAGTTTGATTTCACTTCCAGATCTTGCTTTCCAGGCCATGATGGTGTGTATGCAGGCTCCTGGCAGAGCCTGTTTTTAAGCAATATGCAAAACACACTAACATCTTTTATTGCAGGATTATAGGTCCAGGGTGGTGCTGTTCCAGAGGAGAAGATGCCCTGATGTTGCCTGGGACATGATCTAGCTAATCTTTTTCTTTAACACAGGAATCTGGTTTTGATGAGTTGACTCATGGGAGTGTCCATGCGTCAAGAGGAGGGGTCCAGGATTAACATGAAACAATGAATTAACACTAAATTATGTTTTATATGATTTTTATGATTTTTACAGGTTTGTGTGATTTACCGTTCATTTACGAGTATTAAACCTATGCAAGTGGTGCATCCATGTTCAGATGAGGCTTTGATGGCCTATTAGTGAAGTTCACTGAACTAAAAAATGTGGTTTGATGATTGTTGACATGCTCTCCAATTAGAAGTTTTTCCTCCTAGCAAGGAAATACAGGTGCAGCAGTCAAAGTGTTGCTGGAAGGAATCTCCTGAGAAGTCTTCAGAGGCCCAGTGAGGAGCAAGAACCATTCCAGGCATAGCTGACAGCCCAGGCAGTGGTTGAGGTCAAAGGTCGAGCTGGTTGGGGCCCATCATGAGATCAGACTTTGGAGCCATAGCAAGGACCATGAAACTGCGTTGGAATGAGAGCTGTGCCAAGGGGGATTTCCAGAGGCCAACAGAGGAGATTGTGGACAACGGACGGGCACCTGAAGGATGAGGGGAGCATGCCAAGCTCCATCGACAACGCAGAGGGAGTCTAAGGATGGCCCTGTGTTCTCTGAGTGTATTTAAGTTGTGTCTTCTGTCATAGTAATTGCTGGTTCATCTGTGTTGTTTCCCCTCGGTCTCCCTGCGTCTCTCCGTATGTATTTCCCCGGACCTCCCTACATCTTCGTTTCTGGTTTGTCTTATTAGTTTACCCAGTTTAGGTTTCTAGTTTCATGTTTTGCCACCCTTGCTGTTTGTATTGACCCACTATTATAAATAAACACTCACCTGCACCAGAAATGCCGCCCTTTTGGTCCTTACTACAAATCCACACGGCTTGCCCTGCAAACCGTGACTGTCACGGCCTGCGGGATCGGCAAGGCACTGATCAGCATCTCTCTCCCCCTCCCCTGTTTTGCCGGGGCGGAACTCATGGCGGGTTCACGCCCTCGGTCCACGCCCTCCCGGATCATGCACACCTGGGCCTCATCAGACCAGCTGGTATATCAGAAGGAGGAGATCAGCTGTTCAACGCTGAATTGTTGTGAAGACTCTAGTCAGTACACGTCGAGCCCTAGTTTCCCACTCTTCCGTCTCAGAAAGTTAACATTTGTCTCTCTGTTCTAGATTCCCCGGACCCGTCCCCGTGTTTCCCCGTGTGGAGTGTGTAAGAGGTGACTGGTCACTAGCGGAGAGAGGTTGGCGTGAGTGCGTGTGTGATTCCCTTGTTTTCCCTGGAGCCCTGGAACCCTGCCTCTCACATCTTGTATATAGCACTGTCCTCGCACTGTCTGTAAATACACTTGGTGAAGATTTTGTGAATAAACCGTCTCTGTTAAAACACAACTCCGGAGTCCTGCGAGTGGATCCTCAGAGCAACCCGTGACAGTAACAATCCAGCCATACTATGGATCCAGTGGACTCAGCTCTACAACCCACCCCTCCTCCAGAAGCCGTGTTGGAGCGACACGAGCAGATGCTACAACACATTAACCATCAGTTGCTCGCACTCACTCAGGCTCTCGCTCAGCACATTCTGCTGCCAGGTCCCACTATGCCCCCCTCGTCTGCTCCCGCACAGCCGCCAGCCCCGGAACTCTCCACGCCACCAGCCCCCGCTTCCGCGGAACCCCCGGAACGAGCTTTACCGTCACCGGAGCCATTCGCTGGTGAGTTCCACAAGTGTGCTGGTTTCCTAACACAGATTACATTGCAGTTTAGGCAGCTGCGGCGAACGTATGAGAGTGATGGAGCTAAAATAGCCTTTTTCGTTCAGTTACTCCGCGGTCAAGCCTTGAACTGGGCTCAAGCTGTGTTACGAACTAGCCCGGAGATTACCTATGCTGATTTTCTCTCAAAGTTCAAAAGTGTGTTCGAAAGGGGCACCGGAGCTGAGGCAGCGGGCCACCGTTTGCTGAACTTAAAACAAGGAAGACGGTGTATGGCGGACTTCTCTGTGGAGTTTTGGACACTGGCTGAGGAGACTGGATGGGGGCAGCCTGCGCTGATAAGTACCTTATTGAACAATGTTTGTGATGAACTCAAGGGCGAACTATTAATGAGGGAGCTGCCCAAGACTCTGTCGGAAGTAATCACCTTATGTGTTAAGGTAGATGAACATTTGAGGGCGCGTCACCGCGCCAGCAACTACGGTTCCCAGAGGCCCATGGGGCGAGCGGAGTCAGCTTCCGGCGGAAGCGGAGGTAGTGAATGGGAAGTGGACCGCGGCGACGAGCAGGAGCAACCCATGCAGATCGGACGCTTCCAAGTCTCCCCGGAGGAGAGGGCACGCAGATGGCAGTCCGGTGAGTGCTTTTACTGCGGCCGCAAGGGCCATCTCACCAAGGTCTGTCCTGCTCGGCCAAAAGACCCCGCCCGCCGGTAGAAAGGAGGATACGGGTGGGCGAGGTCTCCTTCTCACATTCTCCTCCACGCTTCATGCTAGCCGCTAAAGTGACTGTCCACTCTGCCTCTCACTCTCTTCTGCTCCGCCCCAGAGTTGATTGACTCTGGGGCGGAGCAGAGCTTCATGGATGCTTCCCTGGCTCTCAAACTTAAGATTTACACACGGGCATTACCCCACTTGTTGCGGGTCACCGCTTTAAACGGTCAACGTCTTCCCGACGTGACTCATGTTACAGAACCCGTGTGCCTAACGCTGTCTGGGAATCACACTGAACTGTTGCAGTTTTACGTCTTTGAAGCCCCTCTCACACCCCTGGTGCTAGGATTTCCATGGTTACGCCAGCATAACCCCGTGCTCGACTGGAAGGAGGAGAGGGTTCAGGGGTGGGGGGAGGAGTGTCACATGACCTGTTTGACAGCAGCTACTCCCGTTACAGCAGCTAACCCACTACCACACGAGCCCCCTGACCTTTCAGCCATCCCATCAGAGTATCATGATCTCAAGCAAGTATTTTGTAAGGACCGAGCCCGCTCTCTTCCTCCTCATCGCCCGTACGACTGCAGTATTGATTTGCTCCCGGGTGCACCTCTTCCCACTAGTCGCTTATACAGTCTCTCTCAACCTGAACGTGAATGCATGGAGAAGTATATTAATGAATCCTTGGCTGATGGACTGATTCGCCCCTCTTCATCCCCTGTGGCTGCCGGGTTCTTTTTCGTCACTAAGAAGGATAAAAGCCTTCGGCCATGTATTGATTTCCGGGGCCTCAATAACATTACTATTAAGAATAAATACCCTCTGCCACTCTTATCCTCCGCCTTTGAACTCCTGCAGGGGGCTAAAGCTCGATCTGCGGAATGCTTACCACTTAGTCAGGATGAGAGAGGGTGACGAGTGGAAAACGGCCTTCAACACGCACCTGGGCCATTTTGAATACTTGGTCATGCCGTTTGGACTGACTAATGCTCCAGCTGTCTTTCAGGGTCTAGTCAATGATGTTCTCCGAGATTTCATCAATCGTTTTGTGTTTGTGTACCTTGACGACATCCTCATCTTCTCCCACTCTCTCTCGGATCATGTACACCACGTCAGACAAGTCCTGCAACGCCTCCTGGAGAATCGGCTGTTTGTTAAAGGGGAGAAGTGCGAGTTTCATGTGAGTACTGTGTCATTTTTGGGCTACATCATCGAACAGGGCGATTTAAGAACCGACCCAGCTAAGGTACAAGCAGTCTTAGACTGGCCCACTCCGCCTAACCGTAAGCAGCTTCAACGGTTCCTCGGTTTTGCAAACTTTTATCGGAGGTTCATTCGTGACTACAGCAAGATTGCTTTGCCACTAACCCGTTTAACTTCCCCTAAGGTACCCTTCTACTGGGATGATCTGACTCAGGAGACTTTCTCCCGGCTAAAGAAACGCTTCGCGTTGGCGCCCATCCTCCGGCAACTGGATCTCAAGCGGCAGTTCATCGTGGAGGTGGACGCCTCGGATGTAGGGGTCGGAGCAGTTCTCTCCCAGCAACTAGAGGGTAAGCTCCACCCTTGTGCTTACTTCTCCCGTCGTCTCTCTCCTGCAGAGCAGAACTACGACATCGGGGACAGGGAGCTGTTGGCAATCAAACTCGCCCTGGAGGAGTGGCGCCACTGGCTAGAGGGCGCAACAGAACCCTTTGTGGTATCGACTGACCACAGGAACCTCAAATACATCCGGTCGGCTAAGCGACTAAACGCCCGACAAGCCAGGTGGGCTCTGTTCTTTACCAGATTCTGCTTCACCATCACCTACAGGCCCGGCTCCCGGAACGTGAAACTCGATACCCTTTCCCGCCAATTCACCGCCTCAGAGGACCCCACCCGTGAGGCTCCCATTCTCCCTCCCACATGCGTTATCGGAGCCCTGTCGTGGGAGATCGGGTCCGCCATACGGGAGGCCCAGCGGGCAGAACCAGATCCGGGGACTGGTCCACCGGGATTGCTCTTTGTTCCGACGTCCGTTCGCTCACGAGTGCTACAATGGGCCCACGGCGGAAAACTCACCTGTCATCCGGGCATTCATCGCACCGTCACCTTCATCAAGCGGTTCGCCTGGTGGCCTACACTGGCCAAGGACGTCCAAGAATTCATCGCTGCCTGTCCAACCTGTGCCCAGAATAAACCTGTCAACCAGCCCGCTGCTGGCCTACTTCATCCCTTACCTACGCCAAGCGCCCCTGGTCCACATTGCGGTTGACTTTGTCATGGTCTTCCGCCATCATCAGTAACAAAGTCATCTCACCATTGTCGACCATTTTTCTAAAGCTGCCCACTTTGTTGCTCTCCCCAAGCTCCACTTGCCCTCTGGAGGA
>NW_024386979.1:0-4140 GCF_900408965.1 Simochromis diagramma | reverse complement strand
GGTCAAAGATAGGTCCAGGAAGATCCAGATGCTGATGTGGCCAGAGTCAGCTGCAATAAGAAGGTCATTCGTTATTTTAATGAGAGCAGTCTTAGTGCTGTGTGGTGTTCTGAAGCCAGATTGGAAGGGTTGACAGACTTGGGTGGCCTCTGCCTTTTCCAAGATTTTACTGAGAAAAGGAGAAGTCGTCCAAAAACCTATGGCAGAGGTCAGTGGCACCTGAAAGGTCAGGTGGATCAAGGGGGTGAAGTAGGCGGTTGATGGTGGAGAACAGCAGTCTTAGATGATTTTCCTGTTGGTGAATAAGGGAAGAGTAATAATGAGTCTTTGCCTAAGAGAGAGCTGTTTTATTGGACCTCACATAATCTTTATAAGCCTCAAGGTGGACAGTGAGACAAGATATTTTATAGAACCTCTCAAGTCAGCAGTCAGTGGTCTTTAGGTCACTGAGATGCATGGTAAACCATGGGCAGGGCAAGTAACAGAGACAGTACAAATTTTGAGGGGGGAAAGAGAGACTGACGATCTGCTAGAGATGCTATCAGCTTTTTCAGGGCCAATGTAGTGACAGCCTTAATCTTGCTGTATGCAATGGTACGTTTAGTGCCTAGGCACAGGAATAGGGACAGAAAAGCAGACAGCAAGATGGTCAGAAACAGCAAAGCCCAGGCACTTCAGATTGGAAGCAGTAGTGCCAGTGGAGAAAACCGAATCCAGTGTGTGACCTCTGACGTGGGTGGGTACCTTTAACATACTGCATGAAATTGAGTCAGACCAGCAGTGATAAGAAATTGCTGGCAAACGAAGACCTACTTGAGTCAGCATAAATATTGAAGTCACCAAGTAGGAGTGGCTGGAGAAAAAGAGCAAATGGAGGTGAGAATCTCAGACAACTCTGACATGAAGACAATAAAGACTTCAGGGGGGTGGTAGATGAAGACAGCCTGGAGCTGTGTTGACCCAGCCAGGGTGACAGTAAGACACTCAAAAGAGGTGACACTGGATACTGGCAGCACTTTAACCAGGATATTGGCTCGGTGTATAACAGCTAACCGACCACCACGACCCTTGGAGTGAGGTTTCTGAATGTACACAAATCCTGGGGGAGTGGCTTAGTTGAGTGACATAAAGTCCTGCTGGTTTTGCCATGTCTCTGTTAGGCAAAGGAAGTCGATCGTCCTATGAGTGATGATATCACGGATTAGCATTGTTTTATTGTTGAGTGAGCGGCGTTCAACAGCATGAAAGATGCACTGTTGGTAGCTGATGTGGTGAGACAGATGTGGAGGAAATGGTGCTGTCGATGCAAGCCAGTTTTCCTAAGTTGCACAGAGTGCTTCCATTAGGTTTGTGGTGGTGTCTACTGGAATGGCTGCCAGATAGTGCAGAGGGAGTGACATTGCCCAAGTGCCTGTCAGACAGTGCAGAGGGTTCTTCCAGATAGACAGCATTGTAGCCAGAGCTTTGATGTACATAACAGGTACGACAAAGAAGCCCAAGGGATTTAGTGATAGCAGAACAGCAAGGAGTGAGGTGGAAAGAGTATTTTAGGATTACCATGTCTGCTGAAAAGAGCTGATAGAGCCGCAAGCAGTAGAAGAGAGTCTGAGTAGTGAGGCCAAGATGAGGAGACAGAAGGAGAGTATGGACGAATTGTGGCATTAAGAGGTCCATGGGGAGGCCAGGAGAGATGGAGTGAAGTCAGATGGAAGAGCCAGATAATGTTTTCTAGCTGCACTTTTTGTTTGCTGTTTGCAGAGAGTCAGCTGATCAGTGGCATCCCAGTAACAGCTGATTGTTGAGGAAGGTAGAGATACACTGAGGCAGGTAAAACAGTCGAGAGATGTAGAGACAAGGTAACTAAGTTCAATATGCAGTGGGAAAAAAAGTTTTATCAGTGAAAAGCAGTGACATTAATGTTAGCATCATTTCAATCCCAAACAATAACAATCAGTTATTGTTACCGAGCCTTTAGACTCCGCTCTGAGCTCTTTTTTGCAAAAAGCACAGGGAAGCATCAGTCTTGTCCACTGCTACGAACTCCAATGTACAGTCAGTGGGACAACAGGATGCAGGGTATGGAGAGAGATTTATAATAATGGATTGGATTTATATAGCGCTTTTCAAGGCACCCTAAGCGCTTTACAATGCCACTATTCATTCACTCTCACATTCACACACTGGTGGAGGCAGCTACAGTTGTAGCCACAGCTGCCCTGGGGCAGACTGACAGAAGCGAGGCTGCCATATCGCACCATCGGCCCCTCTGGCCAACACCAGTAGGCAGTAGGGTAAAGTGTCTTGCCCAAGGACACAACAACCAGGACAGAGAGCCCAGGGATCAAACCGGCGACCTTCCGGTTACAGATGCGCTTCCCAACCCCCTGAGCCACGGTCATCCCCGGATTTGCAGATGTCCAAGTTTTACACTGGGACTTAAAAGCAGCTTACATTTGTGGATGTGTGCAAAGCCGACAGCGTCAAATCTGTTTCAAATACCCACATTGGTATGCGATGTGATCCCATGTGTATCAGGTGATTTGTCCACACATATTTAAGGTTTTTAAAAGTCAAAATGATCTCATTTTTGAAGCTGAATTCAATAAATTGTGTGTGGTCAAATTGCTTCGTATTTGTGTGTGCATTGAAGCATGTGTGCTGGACTCTAAAATAGGGCCCAGACAGGGTAGTGATGGCTGCAGCCACATCTCTAAACACCAAAACACAGCAGTTCCTGTTGTCTTTTTGATGTTTAATCTGCACCCAATTTGTTGTCCTGGGAATAAAAGTTAGCAAGTAGGATCCTTGGCAGAAGTAAGTTGTTGCTTCTCTGTCAGGTTCGGCATGAAAACAAAGGACACACAGCAGAGTAGCATCTGTGATATCATACTGTTATAAAGTCCGAGTGTTTATCGGTCACAATAAATGAGTGATAGTGCTGTGTGCACAGAAAGAGTAAGTAGTAAAAAATGAACAACTTTTTTGCTGAGATGACTCAGAGCTCTTTAGTATGTTTTAAACATAACCTAAATTATTACCTGTCGACTGTTCCATTAGGTTTGAAATAGTGGGTAGAGTAGGTCTTGAAAATGAAAAACATACATATATTGAACAAAATTATTTTCCGTTTTATCTCATTTATTTTATTTTTTTTATCATCTAGAAATGCCAGAATTTTGTGCCATTCAGATTAGACTACCAATATTTTTGTGTTTGTGATACAAGTTGTCATATTTGCTAAATTCAGCATGAAATTTGAAAGAAACTTGCATTTTCTTCATTTTTGTGACTAAGAATTTGATGTTAGAAGGTAAAAAGCTTTATGATTTTTGCATTATTGTGAAATTCTATATACCATTCTGAAATTGTCACTAGTTGTCATTTGCAATCTGAAGTTTTTTTTTATTAGTATGTGCTCAAATACTGGACTTAAAGTTAGCTTAAAGTTTTTTATCATATTTAAATAGCCACTACTAATTTTTTTTACCTGTCTGTCCCATACTACAGATCCTGATTCATTTAGATGGAAAGAAAGACCAGTGAAAGTTCACGTTCATAAATTGTCTTAGATTTCAGTGTGCAAAAAAAGGGTCTGAAAGTCAGTTTTGGCCAGTCCGGAGTCGTCAGTTGGGCCTTTTAATAACACACAAAAAAAGAAATCTAAGAAAGGATGTAATATACACTAAACCACTATAGCACAATTTCTCACACATTACTTCTCTCCCACCTAACCAACTTTTCACTGGTACTGTACTCTCCCGTCACACCTCTCCAACAGAACACAGTTTGTCACAAAACTGGAGGCTCCTGCTCCACCTCTGCTCCAGTTTACTTCTGCTTCCATTCCTATGCTGATGATACACAATTCTATCTCAGCACCACCTTGCCCCCCCCCATCACTTGTCAACTGAAATCAAAATATGGATGTCAACTAACCTACTCAAGTGCAACAGTAATAAAAACAGAGCTGTTGTCTGTGGCCCCCAAAGCCCTACTACAGAAGGTTGGTGAAATACACATTGACATAGATGGCTGCCTCATCTCACCTTCCTCTTAGGTTTGCAATCTGGGTGTCATTTTGGACTCCACTCTCTCATTCCGTGCTCATGTTAAATACGTCAACAAAACAGCTTTTTTTTT
>NW_024386978.1:0-25239 GCF_900408965.1 Simochromis diagramma | reverse complement strand
CTAGGTGCGTCTGGAGGAGAAGTGAGAAAGAAATTAGATGCAAATCTTAAAACTAGTATTTTAAGCAACTCTCTTCTTCACTTCAGGAGTAATGTGGCAGCAGTACACACAAAACGCTGCAGTATGCTTAGAGGTCACAGGCCAAAAAGATTCTTCCTCTTGTCAGCAGGGGGAGACAAAGATGCATAAGCAAATTTTTTCAGTAGCTGCATTTTTAACCAAAGACCAGTCATTTTACTTCTACTTACTAATGATCAAGTGTAGTGTTTTATAATGATACTGCTAATAAGCACTGTACTATGTTTCCGCACAACAATTTCAGTGTGTTTTTTTTCCTTTTCTGTCACTCCATGGAACAGCTCTTGAGGTCAGAATAGAAACTTTTTATTGTCTCACAAGTCGCTTCTGAATACTCTTACAGGGTTTTTATGAATGTTTGACATGTAGTTATGGTTTTTATTGCTCTTGTTTATTTATTATTTTTTATTCTACTCTGTTTACATTTGTAGTATTTCTATTTTTTCAAGCACTTTGTAACTTTGTTAAGAAAAGTTTCATATCAAAAAGTTTTAAACTGGTGTAACAGGAAATGTCATCTCTAATGTTTTTCTTCAAGAAAATAAGTAATTATGTAAAACATAATTAAATAAGTAATTACATTTTGCAGTCAAGCCTAGCAGGAGGAGCTTGTTAAATTAATACTTTTTCAACATTTTACTAAGTCAAAATAATAATAAAATCTGCTATTTACTTTATCTGTAATATTTCTCTAAATGTCATCATTTGTGTTCCAGATTTGTTTTATTTCTGTTCTAAAAAACAAACAAAGCTTTGTAAGGTTTAATGGGAACAAACTACAAACTTCTGGAACACTATCATTTGGACAGGTGAGACCAAAGTGTTTTTTTCTGTCATGGAACAGTTCATGGAGGTCAGAACAGAAACTTCACTATTGCTTTACAAGTCACTTCATTTTTTTCATATTAAAAAACTTTAATGAATATTTGACATGTAGTTATGTTTTTTATTGCTCTTGTTTATTTATTATTTATCCTACTTGTTCTGTTTACATTGTGCTATGTATATTTTTACAAGCAAGAGAAAACAAATTATCTGCAAATAGATATTAAAACGCAATGGCCAATAAACCATCAACTGTCACCAACCCAACACAGGAGACACTACCTGAACTGGAATCTAGATTCAATAATCAAAAATGCAAAGTTGATGGCCAGTTGATGGCCAATAAACCATCAACTGTCACAGACACACCGTCACCAACAACAGGACCCAGCTCCTGAACCTGAATCTAGGCCAAACAATCAAAATTGCAAAAACCTGTTTGCGTGCTTGTGTGTGTGCTGTATGGGGAGCCCAGATGACTCAGACACAGAAGATTCAAACCAAGGGCAACCTGCTATTTCAAAGCAAAATGTGGTTGTGAGCATAGTAAACAATTCCTTTGGTGGCACTAACACCATTAATGTCGGGAATAAAAATACTGCCCGGAATATTCAAGTTAATATGGCTGAATGACTCATGCTTGTGCCTTAATTTTAAAAAGACCGTATCAATGTTTTTTAGTAAACCTAAAACAACCGTGGCTGCAGTAAAAGTCTGCTTGGGTGCACAAGAATTAATTAATGTTGAGGAATTTAAGTATTTGGGAGTGCTACTAGACTCTAAATTATCCTTTAAAAAACACATTAAAAAAGTAGTGAAAACTGTAAATGTTAATATACAGAACTTTAGACATATCCGCACATCATTAACAGACACAGCAGCGATTACATTCCTGCATTCTATGATACTGGCTCATATTGAATATTGTATTACAAGCTGGTCCTATACGAGCTCTGCTGCTATTGGGCCAATTGAAGTATGCTACAAAAGAGCATTGAAAATATTAGATAAAAAACCCTTTTCATATCACCATTGTCAAATTTTAGAAAAATACAAGTTTTTAAATTTTACTAATTTCAAATTATTTAAATCTGCCTGTCTAATATACAAAGTTATACATGGTCTGGCGCCTCCACCAATGAGTGATTTTATTAAACAAAAGTCTAGCAGTGTTGCCGGGTCTCGACTGACTCGAGCCACTGTTAGAGGTGATTGTGAACTGGCACTCAGGCGGACCACCTTTTCACAGAATGCTCTGTCATATTAGGGAGTGAGCTTCTGGAATAGTCTTCCACTGTCAGTGAGGGAAAGTACAAGTCTACCCATCTTTAAGAGTCACTTAAAAGGGCGGCTGAGGGACACACAAACATGTAATCATGTTTAATAATCATGTTTTATATTGGACGGGAAAAAGAGTTAGTGTATTACAAAAAGGGAAACAACTGTTAGTGCAATGGGTGAACGCAATATCACGATGGTCAGGGCATGTACAATACTGGGGTTTGTGCAATATAATTGATGTGTTTCCGTTATTGTTATCTATACTGTCCTCTGTGTCCACTCTCCTTGTCATTGTTTGTTCTAGTATAATGTGATCACTGTTTTTGTCCTTGTCACATGACCTGTAAATAGTGTCTCTGTATGTTTTTACTAACTTGTGTTTAACACCAACCTGCCAGAGGGTCTGCAGATGGAAATTAGCCCAAGGCTATAATCTGGCATATTTACATTTGTTAAAATGTTCATTAATATGTATTGCCCCTCTTTCTATAAAAAATAAATAAATAAATAAAATATCTTTAACAAACTGCAGCTAGAGCTCCCTCCGGGTTGAATGTAGTTTGCTTGAATCCTAGAAAACGAATTGGATTTTAAATTGGCTCTTTTTAAATTGATCGAGTCACTTGACACTTACACCTTTGATAAAGTCTTGCGTGTGTCAGCTTCCTTTTTACAGATACAAAAATATGTAAATGTACTGATCTGAATTATAATATTTCTGACTGTCAAAATTTCCCAGATTCAAATCGAATTAAATTGAATCGAATCAATTCGGGACCTTGTGAATCGGAATTGAATCGATTCTAGAAATCAGTGACAATACCCAGCCCTACTCAACACTGCCCCTAGCATCCTGGAGCACTTCTGTCGTCTTTTGTACGTGTTTTGGAGTTTTTACGTGCTTCTGAGTTTTTACGTGTTTTGGTGTTTTTACGTGTTTTGGAGTTTTTACGTGTTTTGGAGTTTGTACGTGCTTCAGAGTTTTTACGTGTTTTGGAGTTTGTACGCGTTTTGGAGTTTGTACGTGCTTTGTCTCTAGGGGTAACGTAAATATACTTTTATTTATTCACTCCACATGAAATTTAATAAATAAATCATATAATACAAAAAACAAATATTCACATTTCAACTTTTAACTATTTAAATTTTTCCTTTTAAAGAAATTTAAAGTGAAACAACACAAAACACTACAAACCACAAACACAATTAAATATAAATTAAAATATGAAAACAAAAAGAAGATGCACATTCTCTGTCATATGAGCCTGCATGAATAAACTTTCTGAATCCTTTATCATCCTCAACTAAAAATAGTTGTGGATGATTACTATACTTTTCTAATGTGACGTTGTTGTCCCTGACTCTCTTTCTCTCTCTCTCCCTCCAGCTCTGTTCCTGTGCTACTGTGAGTGTAACTACTGCCCCTCCCCCCTCTTCCCAGCGCAAAGCACAAGGCTCGCATGCGGAGTGAAGCAGAAAAAGTGCGAGAGAAAGGGTGAGAGAAAGAAAAGAAAAAGAACACGGCTAGCGATAAGGAGCCGGCTCGTGTCGTTCACTTCAAAGACCTGGCTCTTAGAGCTGTTTCGTTCGCGACCGACACATCACTAATGTTTAATAGTTTTAGAACATTGGGCCTTGAGGATTGGAGCGGTTTTCCTCCTGCCCTCAGTTTGATTAAACTAGAATCACATCATATTTTCGGCACTACACAGTAGTGAGATAAGTTTGTGGATGTTGTGTCCGCAGCTTCGGTTATCCTTTTAACCTCTCGCTGGTTAGCTAGCGTGAGCCATAAGCTAACAGCTAACCTGGTTAATGAAGCTAGAGTTCCACGCACATGTAAACACAGCTCGTCTCTGCTGCTTTAACTGTTAAATCAGAAGGCAATACTGCGGTTGACGGGGTTTATTATGTGAAATAGTAACTTGTTTAGTTTAAACAGCCTAGGCAGCTAGCTTCATGCGTCTCGCTCTCCTGGGATTGGAAGGGGCACGTTTCATCTTTTTGCAGCCACGCCGACTGAGGTATTTGCGTTCTCTTGCCTTGCATACGTTCTTATTTTGAACCTAATCTGGAATTCATTGCAAAGTGTTTGCGCGGGATATGAATGACAAGATGTCGTTTTTCAACAGATTTAGTAAAAAAACATGTCCAGTGTGAATAAAATTTTCACGGCAAACATCTGCTGTATAGACAGCTTGGCAGTTTATACAGGACTATAATGCCCAGACATGATTCTTTTGAAAACCGTATATCTTTCCACAGGTCTCAACTTCATATATCACCTAGACACAGAGCTGGATGAGGCCAGCACAAACAGCGGCCTATCGGACGAAGATGACTTCTTTGGGTCCATGGGATCAGGAAAGTCAGAAGCCGGGGAGTTGGAGAGGTAAAATTTCCTCAGAAGTCAATGTGCCATATGAACCATTGCATTAATAATAAATTTATTAATGCTCTATATCAACAGTTACAGACTATATAGAACAACTTTATGGAGCTTTATGTTGGCAAAGTGCAGATCAGCTATTTTAGGGTTGCCGACCCCTGATCTATTGCATAGCTTTCCTCACATCAAGAAGCTGTCAATCAAAATCAATACAGCTCTTCCTGCATCTGGAGCTTGTGAAAGACTGTGCGAGACTCCTGTGCCTTAATTTGTTAATGTGTTTAGATATATTCTGTTTGAAAATACTAAAATTTGTATATTTACTTATTTTTGTTTTTTATAATAGCTTTTATTTTAAAAAAGTAAAAATTATGTCAGATTTTACAACCAGTTACTCAGTACTTGAGTAGTCTTTTCACCAACTACTTTTTTAATCTTACGTGAGTAATTTTTTGAATGACTACTTTTCACTTTTACTTGAGTAATAATATTGTAAAGTAATTCTACTCTTCCTTGAGTACAATTTTTGGATACTCAAGGAAAAGCAACAAACAGAAGAGATTTGTTTGGGTCACGAAACACAAGGAATGAACATTAGACCAGTGGAAATCTGTGCTTTGGTCTGATGAGTCCAAACTTGAGATCTTTGGGTCCACCTGCAACGTATTTGTGTGACACAGAAAAGGTGAACGGATGGTCTCTACATGCATGGTACCCACTGTGAAGCATGGAGGAGGTGTGATGGTGTCAAGTTCTTTGCTGATGACACTCTTGGAGATTTATGCAAAATTGAATCACACTGAACTAGCATGACTACCATAACTTTTGACTGGTAGTGTATATACACTCCTACCCTTCTTTCAACATCCAGTTTCCTGTGCCAGACCTTCTATTGATCCACTGAGGCAGACATGTAAAAAGACATGAACTAAAGCACATTTCTGTATATAACAGCCCGTTCTCACTCCCGAGGCGTAACATGTCGACGTTTTGTGACGTCCCGCGGCGTTCCTGAGGAATGCGAAAGGAGACCTTCGGCGTTCTTATGGTACGCGGCGGGTTATGGCTGGAATCCAGTGCAATGACGCTCCCGCGGTAATAGACGTTCCAGCCCTGTATTCCAGTCCTTAACCAGGACTTTAATAATGTTAAATAGCGTGTTTCTAAGCGATTTGAAGAAAAAGAGCAAACGTGTAGATTCAGTCCAGACGGTTCTCATATTTCCTCTTTTTTCCGAGGTCGTCATTTAGGAACGTGGTGGGTAGCCGAAAACATAATATGGTGACGATTTGTCACCTAGCGTAAAATGTTATGCTTTGGGAGTGAGAACGGGTTGTATATAAACAGGACTTTAAATCTACATCAACAGCTACTTCAGAGGAAATTCTTCAATAAACTGCAACCAAAGGCTCAACTCAGAGGACAAAACCCAACCTGTTATAAACAGTGTGACAGCAAACTTTCTCTTGTGTAAAGTTACAAATAGAATTATCCACAGGAGCTTTTATACATAATGAAGTTATAATTCGTCCTGTAGAAATTGTACATTTAAGCTATATAGTTCCCTTTGTGATAACTCTGCTATGAATGCCTCTCATTAATTTTTTTAATTTTAAAATCAGACAGCCCACTATGAGCAAACAACAGTGGGAAGGAAAAACTCCCTTCTTGAAGGAAAAAACCTCTGTGACTGTCTTTGTGCACACTTTAACCTGATTCAGTTTTCTTACTTGTCAAAATGCACCATGGGTAAAAAAAAACCCAAAACAAAACAATCTTTGAAATAGTAATGAAGGAGAATCCTCAGCAAAGATGAATTAAACAAGTTTTATTTTGATCAAATTTTACTTTAAGTAAAAAACATCTTTATTTGATGACATTAATGTCATCAAATAAAGACAGTTTTGATGGAGCTCCTGACCCAGCCCAAGCTCTCTATGAAGACGAGGAAAAACTCCCCAGGGGGCCAGATCGATGGGAAGAAACCTCGGGAAAGCCCATTCAAAGAGAGATCCCCTTTCCTGGGATGGCTGGGGGGGTTACAGGAACTCCAAAAAAGCGAAATTTTTATTTATTTATTTTTTAAGATTGACCCATTCTATCTATTCCTGTCCAACAGAAAAAAGAAAGGAAGTTACTACAATGTATCATACATATATGATAAGGTGTGAATTGTGTGTTTGTGTGTGTTATCTTAGCCAAGGGTGAAGCTGGAGCTCCTCCAGTGTTGGGCGCTTCTCCGGGACTGTAGTTAAACATGCGTCCAAGAAATTGCGGCATTCTTGAAAGAAAGAAAAGATCAAAAAGATGAAGATGATAGTTCTAGTGATCCAAGGCATCAGTGAATCTGGAAGTGTGAAGTTTTCTTACCTGTGGACAGATGCTTTTTGATTTTCAGTGCCTTTCTGAGGAACCTCGCTTTATTAAACTCCCGTGCATGAAGCGCTTCATACAGCACCACTCCCATTTGCCACACCGTGGTGGGTCCACACCTGTAGCATCTCCTCCTGTACCACTCGGGAGGGGTGTGAAGAGGAGTGCCTAACAAACAGACCCAATTACAATTTCTTCTAAAACAAAAGACACAAATTGTTACATCTGTGAAAAGCAGGAGCAGAATATGTTACCATAGAAGATGCGATACAGAGATCGCTGCTTAACAAAGCAGCTTAGTCCAAAGTCAATGATGCGAACACGAGGCACATCTGAGCCGGTCTCAATCAGAATGTTTTCTCCCTTAATGTCCTGATGAAAGATGTGTTTATCCTCAAGTTCCTTTACAGCATCAACTAGTTGCTTCAGAATGACCTGGAAAAGATGAAAAACACAATAATGAGTTAATGCTTTTCTGCCTTGATTGAATGCTGTACAGTCTAAGGCTCTCCCAGTCAACCTACCTTGGCCTTGTCCTCTGTTAAAGTTCTTCCATTTTCTGCTTTGTATTTTTGCAGGTCCACAGCGGGGACAGGTCTCTCCAGCACCAGGATCAGCTCTTTGCCAAGGTCGAACCACTCCAGCAAGGACACAGGTGCTGATATTCCCACTGACCCTTCTGCTTCACCTGCAAGTTTAACCATAATGGCCACTTCCACTGAGAGCTTCTTCCCGCTTTCATCCTGAAATATTACAACAAAGTGGATGATGAGGAACGCTGCATTCAATCCAGTAATGTAAAACTAATTCAAGTGTTGGACGCTTACCGCCACTTTGCAGTAGACTTTATTTTTGGGAATGTGTTTGATGGCAACCTAAAAGACACAGAGCATTGGTGAGCATTTCCTCAGTATGACATAATGAAAGGTGGAAACACAGCAGACGTCTCAGTTTACGATATTATCCATTATCTGCGTTACTGCCTGTCTTACTACCATCATCTGAACACTTACTGGAAAACGATCTTCTATCCGGTAGCCAGAAAACACTGCTCCGCAGCCTCCTTCTCCGAGCTGGTGCTCCTCCACATATCTGGCTTGGAATTCACCTGAACAGACAAAACAGCAAATCTTGTTTTATTACAGCTGTGACACAAATTACTCTCCTCTGTAGCCTAAATGTTCCTTTTGCCCTTCCGCTGAATATAAAACCCAAGCTGCTTGCTACTTACGTTTTTGGTCTGCCACTGATTTTTTGTCCTGGTCCACATTCCTTTTTTTTTTCTTGGGTGACTCTCTGTTGTCTCCCGTGGCCTTTCTTTTGCCATTTTTTGCGCACACCTGTTTGTTGTTCAAGTCTGGAGATGTGGAAAACATCAAAAGCACATCAGCTCACTGGATGATAGACACAAACACTAAACACCAATATCTTAAACCTAGCAACCACACTTAATCTACCCCCTTATTTAACTAATTAGCCTACCTTTACCAGAGTCCAACGAGGAGGATGCTTGCTCCTTGTCACCGCTCATATGATCAAGCAGTTTAGCCCTCTTTGCTTTCTTTGTTGTGCCCTCTCCATCTTGCACAACCTTGCGCTTTACTCCTTTGACCACATCTGAGCTGGTGGAAGGACCAGCCTGCTCAGCGACCCTCCTCCTTTTTATTGGGGTCTTCTTTTCAGGACTGGCCTTTCTTTTAGCAGTCCTGCTCTTACAATCTATAAACGACAACAACACAGTGGTGAAAAAGAGTCCCCGACATCAGGACTGGAAGCATTTTGATGGCAAAGAATTTGAAATTGCTTTTGCTTAAATTATTACAAGTTTATTCTTGGGATAAAAAAACTGACCAGTGCGAATTGATACTAGGTTTACTAAGTCTTAGATCTTGATGACACTTGTTGGTCTGTTTTTACTGTTGAGTCCAAGAATAAACTTATTACATTATTTTACCAAAAGACCGGTAACCTTTCTTTGATTAGACATCTTGTATTAAAGCTATTTTCAATCAAACATATGATTCAATTGCTCTAAAAATGATTCACACAGTGTCAACATTTCTAGGATTTGTATTTTACCAGGATTTTATTTTATTATTTTACTTACCTTGATCTCCTGAATCTTTCTTATCGGCTGGAGTGGTAATTTTTCTTGTTTCCTTTTTCATTGTAATTTCGGAGAACTTTTAAAATCGAAAATGTAAACCGTAATGAGTTAATATTGAGTTAATATTCCTTCAAATGTGCGCCCTTCAAATGCTTGACTTTTCTAACTGAATTCTGTAAGTGAGCTTTATAAGTAAACTCTGGAAACTACGGCAACACAACATAGAATCTTGCCTTTCAGTGACTTCACTGACTGCCAGTAGTTCAAAGTAGTTTACAGAAAAACACTCTGGCAGACAAAGCCATAATATTTCATATAATTCAATCATCTCATATCAATTAAACAGTTTCTTTCATTATCTTTCATCGTTTATATAAAGACCTCATGTATGGATGACAGTATGAAGATTAGATTTAGTCTTTGTATTCCTGCATTTTTGTTTGTTGTTTTGTGCTGCCTCAATAAAAGGCATATTTTCAGTTTAAGTCCTCATCAGCCTCTGCATTTGGGTCCTATCTCTCTTCACTCCACACATCTGCCAGAGCAGCCATGACATTAACTTTCTTATTATATCAAACGACAGACCAATGAAAGATAAAGGGATAAAAACAGAGTGTGTGTACTATCAAATATAACAAGTTTTTATAAAGGACAACAAATGATGTTTTGTCACAAGCTCCCAGTAAAGGTTTCTGTTAAGTATAAAAAACAGTTGTTCATCTCTTGTGTTAGGTGCTGTTTTTATGCTCGAATGATTCACAGGTCAGTGTTAAGTGGCTTAACTGATGTGAAAGATCAGGAACCCACAGAGTGTTTGCGTGACTATCTGGTTTCTTTTATTTAGAGCACAGAAATGTTCCTTTGTGGTCTAGAATCGTGGTCTTTTCCTGGCAGCCAGCTTTCCAGATTATTCCACACTCTAGTAATGGGATTTCTGGCTCTTTTTTAGAGAACCAGCTTTTTCAGCTCAGCTCACTAAAAAGAGCCAGCTCTTTCGGCTCCCACATGGCTCTTTAGGTTGTTTTGTTTGCTTTAATTAATTTATTATTAACAACAATATAAAATTATGCACAAAATGAATTACTAATGTAAAAAAAGTGGTTTTATTTATATATGTTTATATATAAATATATGCGGTGGCCCCTAGATTCAAAGCACGTACAAACTACAAAACAAATTTCTAGCGTTAACTGAACTTCCAAAGCAGAGCTACTAGATCACTTAAATTACACAGTTGAAAGCATGTGTGTATTGTTTGTGTATTTATACACATGCACTCATATATATTCAAATAATTTAAAAAAATGTTCATTTACCTGTTACTACCACACACCAAATCCGGTCGCTGGTACTTGCTGGCTTGTGTAGCCAGTAGGTAACAAAAGCTCAACACTGCGCCTAGCATCCTGGAGCACTTCTGTTGTCTTTTGTACGTGTTTTGGAGTTTTTTACGTGCTTCTGAGTTTTCACTTGTTTTGGTGTTTGTATGTGCTTCAGAGTTCAGACGTGTTTTGAAGTTTGTACGTGCTTTAATTGTCTCTAGGGGTAACGTAAATATACTTTTATTTATTCACTCCACATAAAATTTAATAAATAAATCATAAAATACAAAAAACAACTATTCACATTTCAAATTTTAACTATTTAAAATTTCAGCTTTTTTCTTTTAAACAAATTTAAAGTGAAACAACACAAAACACTGCAAACCACAACACAATTAAATATAAATTAAAATATGAAAACAAAAAGAAGATGCACATTCTCTGTCATATGGGCCTGCATGAATAAACTTTCTGAATACTTTGTCATTCCCAACTGAAAATAGTTGTGGATGATTACTATACTTCTCTAATGTGACGTTGTTGTCCCTGGCTCTCTTTCCCTCCTGCTCTGTTCCTGTGCTACTGCCAGTGTAACTACCGCCCCTCTCTTCCCAGCGCAAGCACAAGGCTCGCATGCTGAGTGAAGCGGAAAAAAGTGCGAGAAAGAGGGTGAGAGAAAGAAAAAAAAAACAAAAACCACGGCTCGCGATAAGGAGCCGCCTCGCGTCTTTCACGTCAAAGATTGGCTCTAAGAGCCATTTCGTTTTTGTATTATATGATTTATTTATTACATTTTATGTGGAGTGAATAAATAAAAGTATATTTACAGTGGCCCCTACAGACAAAGCACGTACAAACTCCAAAACACGTAAAAACTCCAAAACACGTAAAATCTCTGAAGCACGCACAAACTCCGAAGCACGTACAAACTCCAAAACACATAATAACTCAGAAACACATAAAAACTCAAAACACGTACAAAATACAACAGAAGTGCTCCAGGATGCTGGGCGCAGTGTTGAGCTTTGTTACCTAGTGGCTACACAAGCTAGCAAGTACCAACGACCGGATTTGGTGTGTGGTAGTAACAGGTAAATGAACATTTTTTTAAATTATTTGAATATATATGAGTGCTTGTGTATAAATACACAAACAATACACACATGCTTTCAATTGTGTAATTTAAGTGATCTAGGTAGCTCTGTTTTGGAAGTTCAGTTAAAGCTAGAAATGTGTTTTGGAGTTTGTACATGTTTTGTAGTTTGTACGTGCTTTGTCTCTAGGGGCCACCGCATATATTTATATATAAACATATATAAATAAAACCATTCTTGTTTTTACATTAGTAATTCCTTTTGTGCATAATTTTATATTATTGTTAATAATATATTAATTAACCCTTGTGCTCCCCTTTGGGGCAGCTCCGGACCCGGGGGTCCCAGAGTACCCCTGGGTCGCATTTCACAGGCCGCGCATCAGGGTTGGCTCCTGCACCCCGTACACCCACGTTTCCCTCCCTGAATGCCACTCCCGTTTCAATTTTTCTCCTAGTTTCAGGCAGGCTCTATCATGTTCGTCCATGGGAGGCCGCTGTTAACCCTTGTGCTCCCCTTCAGGGCAGCCCCAGACCCTGGGGGTCCCAAAGTACCCCACCCTCAGTAGAGATAGGTGAATGAAAATGAAAAAAACAGAACAATCATTTGGGGTCGAAGAGTGCCCCAGAGCGATTCTAATGGGTTCGTCAGGGGATCGGGAAAGAAAACGTAGCACTTGGGGGCCACGCACAGAAGCTGCTGCGGCAGCGTGGGGGTCATTGATACCCCAGTACATAAAAATGAAGCCTAATCACAATAAAGATAATAATGATAATAATAATAAGAAGATGAAGAAGAAGAAGAAAAAGAAGAATACAACACACAGACGCTTCTGAGTTTTATTTTATTTTATTTGAAATTACACTCACGATACAACTGAGGCAATCTGGAAGGCCATACCTTTTAGGGACATGCGCAATAGGGAGGGTGCGTTTTTAAAATGCCCCCCCCTCCCTTTTTGATTACAATATCAACAAACTGTCCGTGTTTCAGGTGCTCGGTGCTGTACAGCGCCTTCGGTGGCTGTGAATACATGATCAGGAGACGTTGAATGGAAGGAATGAAACGTGGCGTGAGGAGTCTTTTCCTGATGCTGTAATAATGTTCAGCATAAAAGTCATCCTCCAAGTGTCACAGCAGGATGGAACAGACACACGCGCAGGCTCTAAGTTGGGAAATACAAGAATCTTTATTACAGCACACCAGATGATCTATTTACAGAGGTGAGGGGGAAGTCGGGCTCCGGGGGTCCACACACAAAGGGAAAAGACGCTGAAACCGAAACAAACGCCGAAACAAAAAACAAGGAGCACAAGAGTCCAGATTAAACCAAAAACAGGACAACACAAAACAAGACTATTCATGAGGCCACAGTAAAGTCTGGGGGTCGACCCGGAGGTCGACAATACAAGAGCCAAAACAGACCAGGGGGCCAACCATGCACACGGCAACGGGCAAACAGCTCCGGGGGCCGACTGTGCACACGGCAATGATGGCGATGGGCAAACAGTTCCGGGGGCCGACTGTGCACACGGCGGCGACGGGCAAACAGTTCAGGAGGCCGACCATGCACACGGCAACGGCGGCGGCGCAGGCAAAACCAATCAGGAGGCCGACCACTTGGAAGGCAGTGGCGGCCACTGAGCAGGCCCGGAGGTTGGCCGCGATGCCAGCGTCGGCAACGAACTCTTTCCGGAGGACGTCCCCGAAGGCCATGATGCCAACTTAGAGGCCTGGAAAACGGCCGGCAGAGGCGAAGCGGAACAGGTCGAGCTGGCTCTGACGGCGGTGTGGCAACCGCAGGACCAGACGAGGCAGGACCAGACGAGGCAGGACCAGACAAGGCAGGACCAGATGAAGGCGAAGACAAGGCAGGACCAGACGAAGGCGAGGCAGGACCAGATGAAGACACGGAGGCTGGACCAGGCGTGGATGAAGACACGGAGGCTGGACCGGGCGTGGATGAAGACACGGAGGCTGGACCGGGCGTGGATGAAGGCTGGACCATATATACTAAACAATCTTGAGCCCACATAAAATATATGCCCATATTAACTTAACACAAACCGTATGGGGCCCACATAGACATTTTTCAGGGTCTGACTTGCATTTGCCCATGTGTGACCCATATAGTTTGACCAGGTGGACCCCACCTGTGTCATCAGTGCTAAAAAAATATATTGATTACCACACTTTGCCCCATATGGGGCCCACATAGACATGTTTTCAGGGTCTGACTTGTATTTGCCCATGTCTCACCCATATAGTTTGACCAGGTGTTCCCCACCTGTGTCATCGATACTAAAACATATATTGATTACCTCACTTTGCCCCACCTGGGGCACACAACAACAGCCTATCCTTAAATGACTGTGTTTGCCCATGTCTATCCCAGGTGGAAAACCCAAGTGGGTCCTACATGTGTTTCCCATTTTGGACCAAGTTAAGTGTTTCCCATGTTTGACCCAGCTAGGATCTACTAAAAGTGCCCACTTGGGATTGCCCATATGGGTTTAATATGAAAAACCCAAGTAGGCCCCATACAAAAAGCCCAGTTTGAGCCCATGCCCACATGGTACCCATCCAGCCCGAGCAAAAACCAGGTGGGGCCCATATATACATGTTGGCTGGGTTTCTTTGGGGTTACATCCTTTTCCAAAGAGGTTCCTGCTTTATCTACAGCCTGAGTGTCATCACGATCTTTCTTGTCTACTGGAGTATTGGGCATGACAATTGTTTTTTCGGTTTTTCGTATTAAACTGAATTCCAGGTTTTTAAAGATGTTAAATTGAATAACCTTGACATTATTGGTATTTTGGATATTAGTGATAAGTCTGGCACCAGGGCAATCTTCTGCTGTGCTGTGCAAGTTGACTGTTGTTTCCTGTGAAATATCAACTGCCATTTCCGTGTTGCGGTCAACTGTGTTAGAGGTCTGTGCAAGTTCAGGAGCTGTCTCTGTCTCCATTGAGGCCACTGTTGTTGTGCTAGTGACTGCAGTGTCCTGGCAAAACCTCATTTCTGCACCTGCCGACAGTGAGCATAGGGCAATGACATTATCTACAAAATTACACAGCCTTCCTACGGTGGCATTTTCGGCGTAATCAGACCGCAACTGTTGCCACTGCTCCTCATGTGTAACATTATTTAGCAATTCCTCTGCCAGTGGCCTAACATCATCTGCAGGAGTGGAATGAATCCTGACATTGTCTGGATTGCTCCTAGCTGTGTTGTTGTCCATTTTGCTTCAATATCTATTTGTTTGCTGTTAATTTATTCTCTAAGCTAGCGTTAGAAATTCCGAGTTACAAAGGGGTATTTAAGGGTTCGGTTTTAACTTAAATCCTTTGAAATGTATGACGTCTTTGAAGCCTTTGATCCCACTTCGAGGAAAAAAAAGAATGCGCTCGAAGTGTGTGGGTTGTTTGTCTCCGCCCTAAATTTCATCACAGCCTCCCATAATAATAACTTTAGTATTAGTAGCAGTTAAAATATTGTCTGGTTTCATTTAGCATTTATTCATAGTTGTTCCGTTATCGTTGATTGTTGATCTAATACAGTCGACCAGTTGACAACAATCACGTTGAAAAATCATTTATTTGTAGTTGGCCGGAAACTAAAGCTGTTGTCTCTTGGACTATTCTGTAGCACCCACCCGAGTAGTCGTCCTCGTCCCTGCACTGCACGTCGATCTCAGGTAAGAACGTATTTATTTAGTCATTGTTTGAATGCTGACTTTGCTTTGTTAGCAAAGGTGCTGTAAAGTTGTTAGCAGTGTGTCAGCTTGGGGACCTGCCACAGAATACCTTTGTGACGTCATTCGCTATGCTCCAGACCGGATGGGGAGTAAACTAAAAACAGTGAATAATACATTTAACAAAAATGTTTTTAGAAAATAAACTGTTTTCTTAATTGATGCAAAGATGTCTATTGTCAGTTTTTAAATTCCATAAAGCCTGATGCTTAATATTATAGGGCTATTTTTACGGACATGTTAAATTGTAACATAATGTTTAACAGATAATGGTTTCTGGTTTTTTTTTTTACGTCATACACAATTGTCTTTTTGATTGTTTCATGGTACATGACCTGCCATATCCAATGACACATCTGCTTTCCAGTATCTTTTGCTCGTTTCTTGTCCTCTTCTTTTCTCTTTTTCCTAAACTGAGCACCTGATGGCTTTGAACTTTTCTTGTCCATCTTCAATTGGTTTTAATTTTGCACTCCAGTATGAACACCCATCCCCCAACCCGAGGATCACCAAAACATAACCTAATAGACCTACACCTTAGTTCCCAGATTCGCTTTGTCTAGGGTTTATTTCTGGGATTTCGCACAACCCAGGATTCAAATCATGAATACATAATGAGCTTGGAGTTACAACATTATGAATGAAATGTGATCTATTTGGAAGCAGCAGAGCCCCCTACCCTTACGACAGGTTCTGTGTGAGACTTTAAATCATTAAACTGTAAATTTTAAATTGTTATTGATCCCTTTACCCCTGGTCCTAAGGTGTATATTTATTTTCTTACTCTTCTTATATTTATTGTTTGTTTACTTGCACTGCAGTAACTGGAGCCTTGTCGTCTCGCCTCTCTATATACTGTACTGTATATAGCAGAGATGACAATAAAGTTTACTTTGACTTCAGCACAGCAGCAAACAGGTGCACCGAGGGCTCTCGCGCTCACCTTTCAAATAGAATTTTGAAAAAAATATTGATGCAAATTATAAGTCTGTATCATAATGTCTGGTGTTCTAGTGTTTGTTTGTTTTTTTTATTTTTGTTTGTTTTATATTGCGAGTTGGTTATTAGATGCTGCTCCAGCCAGCAGTGAATCCGCCCTCTCCTCCCTGTGCCGCAAGCAGCAGGCGCACCTCGCAAACGGAGGGCGCCCCTAGGCCCTACTCCCAGCAAATGGCCGTAAGAACACGATTTTTTTCACCGATCTTTTCCAGTGGATACTGGTGGATGAATAAGCGGGTGGAGCCGACCGGCACGATGAGAGTCGTGGATCACCTGGTGGTGCAGCAGTGGGGGCCGCCAGTTCGCCACTTTTATGGGCATTTTCACGGTGATGTACGTGGCTGCGTAGGGCTGGAGGTGCCTCTTCTATCTGAACAAAAAACATGACGAGTGAGTCTCCCTGCACCACACACACACACGCACCTCCATACGTATCAAAACACGGAGAAGGGCGAGTACAAGCACTAGTGACCTACATTTGGTTATGTTCTGCAGAAAGATAATGCAGCATGGTGCCACAGTAGACCCGGTGGTACTTGGGGATCCTGCAAACGCATCAAAATAGATGAAGGCATACATATACGGATGCATGCAGAAATGAACGCATTAATATGTTGCCTGTGCTTGATGCCAGAGGCTGAAGATTTCTATAAAAAGAGACAGAGACTTGAGTTTATTCACCCAGACAAAAGTAAATAAAGCAGCGAACCAGTCATGTGGTGTGGATGATCAGTCAGTGTATCCATCAGCACAGAAGGCTGTCAGCCATGTTAAGGAGAGGAGGAAATGGTCTGAATATATCTGCATCCTTTATTCTACTTATTTTATTTGACTCCCCTCAAAAAGCATGCTAAATGTTAGTGTAATGAAACAGGAAAAGAAAGAAACACTTTGAGAACTCTAAAGAATAACAAGTTTACCTAAAGAACAACAACAACAACAACAAAAACAGTATTTTAGGTCTTTATGAATCAGCTTGCCTACATGTAAAAAAAAATTCTGACCGTTTCAGTGTAGAAATGCTGGTACTTCCTCTCCACACCAGGAGCATCACCTACCTTAAATCAAAGGAAAAATTAAACAAGGTCTCAGCTGTGTGTTTTAAATCGTGTGTGTAGCTGTCATCTTGTTTGAGTGTATCTGGAGGTCCTTTTCTTCTTGTTTGTTTTGTGTTCAGCTGTGCAGAGTCCCAGTCTGGATGTGGACACTTCATCTTTCTTCACAGAGCTCAGTCTGGCGCAGGTAGGAATGCTCAAATACAAGCCAACACAAAATGTTGTGCTCACCAGAACGCAAAAGGGACACTGAATTCCTCCCAGGCCTCTGAAACAAGAGCTTCACAGTTCGGCTGTATGCTTTTCTTAAAGGCTGAAGAGAATTATTTAACAGTTCATATACTAGACAGATAACTTAAGTAACATTAAAATGATCACAACGAGCTAATTTAACATGTCAAATTAGAGAACAGGACTGTCAAATGTAAGGCCTAGTGGACTGAATCAGCCCAGCAAAGATTCTAATCTGACCCACTGGCCAAATTAACTGTATTTTTCACAAGGTTAAAAAAACGTTCCAACTGATAAAGACCTCCCCGCTGGCCATTAATCCTATAACACAGTAATTGATTAATAGCTGAACATTTTAAAATAACAGCATGAGCTCCCATTAGTGTAGCAGCTGCAGTGGTATTTACAGATTTATCCCCATTTTGCACTTAAATACAGGATGTTTTGTATGTAAACATTATTCCTGTAGTCACTCATTTCAGTTTTTTTTTTTTTCCACCCTTCTGTCTGACTCTGTCAGCTGCAGTGATGTTGTGTGAGCGGTTTCTAATGGAAACAGATCTTTTGTCACAGATTTGATATTTTAGGAAAGCAGACACGTAAAACAGGAAAGCAGGTTTACTCTGTCAGAAGAAACCACCTTTGTTCGGCATCATGTTTGTCTGAAGCTTGTTTTTTTTTAGCAGATTTATCCAGGAATTAACAGCATGCATTTAGGAGTTTCTTTGATGTTGTCAGTGCTTTGTGTTTTGGTTACAAAACATCATTGATCGGATTTATCTAATCTGTCTTTTGGAAACAATGAAACGAGTGTGCGAGGTTCACTCCCACAACAAACAGACTCATGATGTTTTTGTTATTCTTTTGAGTCTAGTTTCATTTCAGTTTATTCAGTTACATCCTGTCATGCCTAGGTTACAGTTTTAGTTCATGATTTATCAAGCTCCCCATTTGTCTCATCCCTGTGTGAAGTTTTCTGTGTCAGATTGTCATGTTAAGTCTTCATGTGTTTATCTGTCATGATTTATGTCCAAGTTTTCTTTGTCAAGTTCGAGTCATGTCTGGGTTTCGTTATGTTTCCCATTTTATTTTGAAAGAGCCTTGTGTTTTTTGTTCACTGTATTTAGTTTCACATCCCCTGTCCTGTCATTATGTTAATTGTTGTCAGCTGTTTTCCCTATGTGATTCTGCTTCCCTTGATCATTCCTTATGTGTACTTAATCTGTGTGTTTCCGCTCAGTCAGTGTCAGATCGTCTGTTAACCTCACCACAGTTTTCATAGGTTTGCCTCATTGTTTCACTGTGTCTCCTAGTTTACTCAGTGTTCATAGTTTTTTCACTGCCTTCTGTTAACACAGTGTTCATAGTCTCCTTAGTTTCTCTAGTTTCATGTTTTTCTTTTGCAATCAGCCACAATAAAGGCTCGCTTTATTTTTTGAAACTACGTTTGGTCTCCACCGTGTCTGCATCTGGGTCTACCTCTTTCCTCACACCGGCGCACCCCGCCATGACAGTACGATCTGACTATGTCAGACCCAGCGGAAAGTCTGGACGAGATTGGGGAGGAGCTGCAGCGGATCAGCCGGCTCATGACGCGCATCTGTGGCAGCCATAGACGCCATCCTCCAGAAGGCGCCGCAGCTCCGGCAGTTTCTCCAGCTTTTTGAGGTGTTCGACTCTTTGGCCCCCCCTTAAGGAGGAGCTTTGCGCCCGTGCGCTGGACCAGAGACTGTTGAACGCCGCCTCAGTACCTACGACTCCGACCCATAAACGGTTGTCGTTGTCGTCGCCGCTGCCTCGCGAGCCGGAGGCAGTCATAGTAGGGACACTGAGGCTCACCGCTGCTCCGCCATCGTCTCACAGTTCGTCTCCGCCACAGTCAAGCTGCACAGCCCAGTGCACCGAGATGGTGGAGGCCACAGGTTTCAGCGACGATGAGCGACAGCAGGTATTGCTGGCTTTACGGGAGGATGAGCTCCGTTGGAAGCCCTGGCTCATTCCCGAGGAGGAGCTCTCACCTGTTGCACCGCCTCGGACCAGCCGCTTGCCCTCTCCACCCCGCTCGGACTTTACTTCACCTGCCTCGTTTCTGGCGAGGATGTGGGCAGAAGACGAGGAGATTGCCGCCACGTCACCCTCTTCTTCGGTGGCATCAGCATCCATCGTACCCACTTCCAGAAAGAACTGGCGTCAGCGCCGCCGCCGTCACACCGCGCTACCCCCGGGGGTGAGTGACTGTGTGTCTCTGTCTCACGATCCATCTATAGAGAAGAGCGAGATTTGCATTGATTCGCCGGGGCTGGAAACTATGACTGAATCATGTTCTGAGGCTGACAGTACAGTGTTTAGTAGTTTTGAAAGACCTACTTCGGAAATAATGGATTTCGACCTCTGTGAGCGGCAGCAAGCAGCTTGCACCCAGCTAGAGGAGGAGCTCCTGGGAAAGCCGTGGCTCATCCCCGATTATCAGCACTTGACTGTGTCTTCGTAAGTGAGGGCTCACTTGACCGCGGTCACATTTTTCGGGGAACACGCCTGGTTCTCGGGGGCCCTCGGAGCTGCCAGGGTCTGCCACCTCTCTTTTCCCCAGCAGCCAACGCTACAGCCTCAGTGGTTTCTTCAAAGAAGAGGCGACGTCCACGTCGCTGCAGCACCGTGCAGCAGCTGGAGATTGGTGGGAGTCTTGTTTCCTCTCAGTCTCAGTTAATAAAAGAAGTTAGTGACAATCTTTCGCCTCAAATTCTGCCTAAGTTGCAGGAATGGGACTGTCATGAATGGTCTGTAGACGCTCCAGAGATAAAGACAATTTCTACATGTGCTGGAGAAGCAATAGCGACTCAGAGCTCCTCAACACCACCCATTCCCTTAATAAATGATGGAAATGTTGATCAAGAACTCATGTTTGGTGTGAAGGGTGGTGATATAACCTCTGGGCATGAGCTGTGTGAATTAAATAACGACACCCTGCCTGTACCTGGTGATCAAATTGACTGTTCCTTAGCTCATTCATCTGGTGACTCTGATACTTGTTATGAAAGCCACAGCTCTATTAAATCCTGTGTTAGCTGCACATAGATGACTCAGTCTCTGTCTAAGTCGGCTTCACACATGCACACTAACGCAGAGAGAGATTCACTGTTGTCAGTGTTAAGTTGTGTCTCTGGAGGCGGTAGATGAATACAAAACACAAACACATTCACACGTTTCCATCCCACTGTAGGGATGCAGAATTACCCTGTTTGTATAACTGAAACCTGTCTGCTCGTGTTCCCAGGCTCTGGAGGCTGTGAACGCTAAACTGAGGGAGCTTTACCCCGAGAGCGAGGAGCTCTTTGATGTTGTGCTCATTACCAACAACCACGCAAATGTGGGCCTAAGACTCATCAATACTATTAATCACCACCGTCAGTTCCTGGGGCATCTGGGTGACATGTTCTTTTATCTGTTCTCTTCAGCAGTCATCTTTTTAATTAGACCTTTAAAGGCGCAACATGTAGAATTTATATGTGGTTATGGCATTTTTTAAAATTATTTGGTTACATAAGCTTTCATTATACATAAAAGTATTGGTCCACACCTTTTTAGTCTTTTAATTCAGGTGTTTTCAGTCCCATTGCCACAGGTGTTGTAAAATCAAGCACATAGCCACGCAGCCTGCCTTTACATTTGTGAAAGAATGGGTTGTTTTAAAGCTCAGTGAACTCGTGCGTGGTGCTGTAAGGGGATGCCACCATTGCAAGAAATCAGTTGATGAAATTTCTTAACTTTTAGATATTCCACCATCAACTGGAAATGGTATTATTACAAATCTTTTGTAATGATTCTGCCAGAATATTTCAATTGGTAAAAATCCATAAGAAACAGTAAAAAAAAAAAAAAAAAAAAATCCTATGTAGTTTTTTGGTTGCAGACCTGTGTAATCAGTGTCCATGTATACAACTGATTTTCAAAGATAACTTCTGTCAAATATGTGAACCAGGTATAGCAGCAGCCATCATGTTTACTCCGTAGAAGATGAAGGAAGTGTCGGACACTCAGCTCCGTGTTGCCTTTGATGGAGATGCCGTCCTCTTCTCAGATGAGTCTGAGCGGATTTGCAAGGCCCATGGACTGGACAAGTTCTTTGAGCACGAGAAGGCGCATGAAAACAAGCCTCTAGACCATGTACAGTATACACAGCGAGACATTTTTCCATTGGAGAATGATAGGAAGGGACACCAAAAGTCAAATAACACTCTTATTTCTTATAGAATTACACCTACCTACAACAACCACCCAAATTCCCAAAAAGTTGGAAAGCTGTGTAAAATGTAAATGAAAACTCTCCACATTGTTTCACCACTGAAAACATGCAATTTTTAAAGTGAGACATTTTACTTTTATGGAAAACAGCTTATTTTAAGTTAGATGGCACTAACTTGTCTAACAAAAAGTTGTGAAGCTGGCAAGAAAAGTCTAGAAAAGTGCGCAATGGACAAGGCTGAAAATCATTACTGGATATGAATGATCCTTAGGCAAGTGGCACTGCGTTAAAAACAGACATGATTCTGTCATGAAAATCATTGCATGGGGTCAGGAATGCTTCCAGAAATCGCTGTCTGTGAACACAGCTCACCGTGTCATCCACAGAAAGCACACAAAGACGAAGCCATATGTGAACAGTGATCTCTAAACACCACTGTTCTGTGTACCGTGCATCATGAAATGAAAAACATGACAAGAATCTTACATCCAACAAGAATTGGACATCATTCCTCTTCCAAAAGCCCAGCGGCTGTTCTCCTCAGTTCTCAGATGTTTACAGATTGTTATTGAAAGAAGAAAGGATTTTGGGCAGTTGGGCCTGTCCCAGCTTGGATTTTTGTTTCTCAGTTTAAACATCTAATACAAAATATGGTTTTCAGAGATTTGCAAATCGTTGGATGTTCCTTCGTTTTGCTGACATTTTACACAGTGTAAAATTAAATCCGCTTGTAAAATCTACACATTGAGCTCAGTTGGCCTGAATTCAGTTGTAGTGTGTCTAACATGTAGTGAGTCACGTATACGTGCAGAAAGATTAACATTCATGAATCTGTCCTTCTTTCTGCAGGGGCCACTGAAGGGCTTCCTGGAGGTTTTAGGAAAGCTCCAGAAAAAGTTTTACGGCAAAGGTCAGCGGATGGACTGCCCCATCCGGACCTACCTCGTGACAGCTCGGAGTGCAGCCAGTTCTGGTACCAGAGCCCTAAAAACGCTGCGCTCCTTTGAATATATAAATACTTTGAATATACTGTGACTTTGTAATGATACCTAGCCTATATAATCCAGTTTAAATGTTCTGCAACTTTGCCTGACAAAATCTAGGCCAATTGAATTGATGTGAGTTGATCTTAGGGACATACATATTAGTCAAAGCTAATCTCATACAGCTAATTATTGTAGCATGTATTTATTTCATTACTTATTTCATAACCATATTTATTCATGTAAATTTGAACAAATGGGATTCTGTAAATCCCTGTCCTTTTAACACAGACACAAAAACCTAAGTCTAGACATAACTCACTTTCCAAAATTCATTAACAGTGCTACATGTCACCAACAGCTCCACCTTTTCTCTCTCTGTACCTGGATCTGCCTGCAGCACCAAAGGACTGTGCAAGCAACATGTGTCTCACCCTGGCAGCAAATGTCCATCTCCTCCTCTTCAGTTCACCTCATCATGAACTCGTCATCATTGGGGTGGCTGTGGCTCAGGAGGAGCAGGTCACAGGTGATAATTGTTGAGCTGTTTGAAACACTGAATTTGAAATTCTCTGCCACTTAAGAACAACGTCAACAGTGCCACCCCACTTTGACATATAAGTTAGTACCAACAGTGGCAGAGTGACCTCTGACCTACCATGGAGAAAATAAATTAGAGGCTGTGAAGGTTGTCTGAGTCAGAGGCAGAAAAAAAATGTTGGTTAACAGCCCATTGATTTATTCCTTTCTTCACAACTGTGGTTGAGCCAACTAAAGAAAAATGAAACTAGAAAAGCTTTACAAGGAAACAAAACGGGGAAAACACATCTGCAACTTCAAGACAATCCTGAACTAAAGTGAAGTAATCAAGAAACAGTTTTGCACTGGGTGAAACCCCCTTTAATGGGGCCCCTGACAATAGTCTGTTCACAATCATAACCTGGCCCACGCTAGCTCTGGAGAGGAGATGCAGCTCCTGATTATATAGTGAGAGGCTCCTCCCACTGTCTGAAACAACAATGAAATATCAAATTAAGAGTAAACATAGGTTGTTTATAGTAGTGTTAAATCTGCCATTTAAATTTCTAATTATAATATAATAGTTAAACAATGGGAACATTAATATACATATATTTAGAAAATCCCCACACAACTGTAAATGTTTAAAATCAACAGATTCTTCAAACTCATACCAAACTCCTGCTCCTTCATAACACTTGGTAACTTCCCTCCAAGGAACTTTACCATAAAAGGAGTCCGAAAACCCAACTGGTTTGGCTGTTGCTATGTTTTTACCAGATGCAGGCCAGGTGCAGTCTGGAGGAGAAGTGAGAAAGAAATTAGATGCAAATCTTAAAACTAGTATTTTAAGCAACTCTCTTCTTCACTTCAGGAGTAATGTGGCAGCAGTACACACAAAACGCTGCAGTATGCTTAGAGGTCACAGGCCAAAAAGATTCTTCCTCTTGTCAGCAGGGGGAGACAAAGATGCATAAGCAAATTTTTTCAGTAGCTGCATTTTTAACCAAAGACCAGTCATTTTACTTCTACTTACTAATGATCAAGTGTAGTGTTTTATAATGATACTGCTAATAAGCACTGTACTATGTTTCCGCACAACAATTTCAGTGTGTTTTTTTTCCTTTTCTGTCACTCCATGGAACAGCTCTTGAGGTCAGAATAGAAACTTTTTATTGTCTCACAAGTCGCTTCTGAATACTCTTACAGGGTTTTTATGAATGTTTGACATGTAGTTATGGTTTTTATTGCTCTTGTTTATTTATTATTTTTTATTCTACTCTGTTTACATTTGTAGTATTTCTATTTTTTCAAGCACTTTGTAACTTTGTTAAGAAAAGTTTCATATCAAAAGTTTTAAACTGGTGTAACAGGAAATGTCATCTCTAATGTTTTTCTTCAAGAAAATAAGTAATTATGTAAACATAATTAAATAAGTAATTACATTTTGCAGTCAAGCCTAGCAGGAGGAGCTTGTTAAATTAATACTTTTTCAACATTTTACTAAGTCAAAATAATAATAAAATCTGCTATTTACTTTATCTGTAATATTTCTCTAAATGTCATCATTTGTGTTCCAGATTTGTTTTATTTCTGTTCTAAAAAACAAACAAAGCTTTGTAAGGTTTAATGGGAACAAACTACAAACTTCTGGAACACTATCATTTGGACAGGTGAGACCAAAGTGTTTTTTTCTGTCATGGAACAGTTCATGGAGGTCAGAACAGAAACTTCACTATTGCTTTACAAGTCACTTCATTTTTTTCATATTAAAAAACTTTAATGAATATTTGACATGTAGTTATGTTTTTTATTGCTCTTGTTTATTTATTATTTATCCTACTTGTTCTGTTTACATTGTGCTATGTATATTTTTACAAAGCACTTTGTAACTTCTGGTAGTTGTTCAGACATAATTGTGATGTCACACGACTGCAGTGACAACAGCAGTGGAATTCTGAATGAAACTTCCCCCCCATTAAGCGT
>NW_024386977.1:0-16077 GCF_900408965.1 Simochromis diagramma | reverse complement strand
CACGCACAAGGGTTAGGGTAAATTTAAAAACTGTACTTTTGAGTTAAAATATATATTTATAATTTTAATAAATGACAAATTAAAAAGGCATGAACATTTTTTTTGTATCGAAAAAATATCGAACCGTGACACCAAAGTATCGAACCGAACCGTGAATTTTGTGTATCGTTGCACCCCTAATATATATATATATATATATATTAGGGGTGCAACGATATTCGTATCGATATTGAACCGTTCGATACAGTGCTTTCGGTTCGGTACGCATATGTATCGAACAATACAACATTTGTAATTTATTTTATCAATTTTCCTTCTGAGATGCTGTCTGTGTTGAGCGCTCAGTGAATCTGTGTTCGACTACTCCGCCTAGGCTGCACTGTCGAGCGCAGATCCACTGAGCGCTCAACACAGACAGCATAGTCAGAAGGAAGAGAGCAGGGCAAGCTAGCGAGACAGAAGTTAAGCTCTACTTGCAACATTCAGATCTGGCGTTTGGAATTATTTTGGTTTTCATGTGACGTATGACCGTGAAGGTAAGCGAGTCATGGACTAAAGTAAAACAGTATGTTGGATGTGCCATGCAATGCTCAATTACATTGGTGTGAACTAGTGTGTTAGCGCAGTTAGCTCGTTAACGTGTTTGCCGTGTAGCCCCATGCACGGAGCGATCGGCGGTAGCTCGTTAACGGAGATTTGCCGTGTTGTGGCGTTAAGGTCATTTCAACGAGATTAACCTGAAAGCACTAGTGGGAACACAACGAATATGACTGCACATTTACGCCGACATCATCCTAGTGCAAAGACAAAAACAACAAGCATGCTACTAACTTTAGCCGAGTCATTTAGACAGCTGTTAGCACATGATTCTCCTTATGCTGCTGAGAATATAGCCCAGAAGAAGCGGATAGTATAGCTTTTATTTTGGAAAGAGCCATTTCTCTGTAATAAACTCTCTTTTCCAAAGATGAGTGATTCCTCAATCAGATACAGGGCTTGCAATATCGCTAGCCCGACGTCCCGGAGCTAGCGATTTTTTCAGTCGGGCTACCAAAATCTATCTCTTCCCTGCCCGTCGGGCTATTGTAGGAAAAATATATGTCAATGCTTTTGCATTCTTTCAGAAATGTAGCTGGGTAATTATGTCATTGGCATCGGTGAGCCACTGTCAATATGTGACATATTGAAGTCGCGTTTGAATTTGCGCTTGTTTTTTTGCTTTCACTTTGCAATCGTGGGAACTGTGTATAGAGAGCGACAGCACTGATCTGTGAGTGATGATAATTTGTGCACCAATTCCTCTGACATCGTCTTATTAATCGTTAGCTTACTATGCAAACATGACAAGTGAAATCTCCCGCAGCAAGCTTAAACATGTGAGAGGTTGATCGCGCAGAGAATCGCTGAGCTTATGTGAGTGAGCGTGTAAAAGCATTTCAGTTCTGCTGAGCCAAATAAGACAGGTCAGGGTGAAGAAGTGACAGCCAAAGAAAAGCTTACCACAAAACGGAGAAGTTATGACAAATCAGACTATAAGGCAAAAAGAAAGTGCAGCTTTATGGTTTCATGGACAAAAGAATTTCTGTGGCTGCAATATGATGAGCTAAATAACCAGGGCTGCACATAAGTGGTCCACAGGTGCGCATTCGCTGTCAAAATAAAAAACATGCACAAGGGTTAGGGTTAAATTTAAAAACTGTACTTTTGAGTTAAAATATATATTTATAATTTTAATAAATGACAAATTAAAAAGGCATGAACATTTTTTTTGTATCGAAAAAATATCGAACCGTGACACCAAAGTATCGAACCGAACCGAACCGTGAATTTTGTGTATCGTTGCACCCCTAATATATATATATATATATATATATAGATATATATATACACACAAATATTTTTCAATACACATGTCTATATTTATGTCTCCAGATTGTTTGCATAGTGCACTTTTTATACTGTACTCCTGGTACAGTTTTTATTTTTGCTGCTTTTGTCTTGCACTGTCCACTTTTCTGCAATGACAATGCAGATTTTCCACTTTGTGTGACTAATAAAGACAGATTTTCTGCGTTTGTGTGTGTGTGTGTGTGTGTGTGTGCGCGCGCAACATTTGCATTTGTTTACTATGAGTAGCTCAGATCCAAGGCAGGCCGACCCTCTGTGTTACAACCTTCAGAAATGCAGTGTCTCATGCCTGGCATGAGACACTGCCACTTCTAAGCACTGAAGCGGACAATACCTCTTGCTGTGCAGTGTCTTTTGCAAGTTGAGGAAGTTCTCGCCAGACTTTATTCACCGTGCCCAGTAACGTTGTTTGCGCTGCAGCAGTCTGTGCGACAGTGACAGTGAAGTAAAGAAATTTTCCGTTGTGACATTTCTCCCATCATTCAAAAATGGCTCCATCAGTTTCATGACCACGTTCTCTGCCAGCCTCTCACCCCAAGGGGTCCTGTCCCAAGTAAGGAGATTCATTGGAGACATATTTGGTCTCCAAATCCGTGGCCATCCAGAACTTGATCCCAAATTTGTCTGGATTGGTTGCAATATACTGTGTGAATGGACAACAAACCTTGGTAGGGAGCAGCTGTTCATCTATGGTCATGTGTTCTCCTGGAGTGAAACTCGTAGCACAGTTCTCGTTGAAGCATGTCCAGATGTTGGAGATCGCCGCAAATTTGTCTGTTTTCACCCGTTCTGCCCGCGTGTCCTTGTCATCAAATTGAAGGTGTTGCATAATTGAAATTAATCTCTCTCGGGGCATTGTCTCTTTGATTACTTGCACCAGAAATCTTTCTGACCAGCAATCCACAATAGCACCAACGGGACACATGATTTCTCTTACAAACAGAATTGAAATGAATGTCATCAGTTCATGAATTGACAAATTCCAGTCCTGCTGTGTTCTGAGTGCTTGTTGGACCTTACACTTCCTGATGGGGCGTAAATAAATAAATAGAGAATGGTAAATTTACATGAACCTCACTCTAAAAGGGTTTTTATAAATATCATATGTACTATGGCAATGACAAACCTTAGCAGACTCTGTGGGTCCAGCTTGAGCAGTGAAGCACAAGCGATTTGCTACTGCACTGGGCATTCCAATGTCCTCCTCTAACCACAGTGCCGTCTTTTGCCGTGTGGCAAAAGAACTGAACTGAGGGACAGAATTGATTTTTTATGTTTTTTGTTTTTTAATTTTTGCGATTATATTATAAACAGGCAGAGGAGAGAACATGCAACGCTGAAGAGATCACACATGTCACTCATGTCATTGTATTAGCAACTTTTCATTCTGTTTTCACAATTTTTTTTGTAAATTAAACAGACTTGTGTTTCCATATATTGTGAATGTGTGTCTTTCATATTTGTAGGTCAGTCAATGTGTGGGATATTTTGTATAGATACAGCAGGCATTTTTGAGGGTTGTAACAAAGCTTTTTCTCCTGCCTTGGATCTGAGCTACTCTGAGTGAACAAATGCAAATGTGCAATGGGTGGTTTGCACAACAAAAGCAGGAGGAGAATCGAGCTGACGACCTGTGAAAATCTCAGCAGGGGTTAATAACACCTTGGGACTTGTGCCAGAAAATAAAAACGTCAGTAATTCTAGGAGGTTTTAAGTTCAGGGGATTTACGCAAATTTGCGCAGGGTTAGTAAATCTAGTGGTAAGGCTTGTCTGTTTTCACTGTTTTTTCTCTTGATGATGGCTAACTGATGGCTAGTTTGCTGCTCGGGCTCCCTCCTGCTAACCACACTAAACCTCTCTCTGCAGACCTCGAAGATGAACTCCCCAAGGCTGTTGAGCTTGCTCTCAGTATTTCCCTTCAATGTCAGCTCCATCAGCTTGCATGGTTCTGCCATGCCACTTGGTCGTTTGACTTTGGCCACTTGACCTTATTGCGTCTGCATGGCTGCTTTGTACCCATGGCTGGGTACACTATCCAACACCTGTGTCCTTCACCTGTGTCCATAGGCCCAAGAAACAGAAGAGCTAGACATGCCTGTACAGACTGTATAGGGAGGTCTCAAAATCAACAAACACAGTGCTCTTAACAGCAGGCTTCAAAATGCAAAAACTCACATTTTTTTAAAGCTCATAAACAATAAAACTCATCTTTTGCACAATATGGCTCAATAGCACAAAAGTCATCTTTTGCACCAGAAGGCTTAAAGACACAAGACACGGACTTTGAATGTGATGCATCTAAGCAGGAAAAATCTGTAACCACAGGGGAAAAAAATCTGTTATGGTGTTGTTAGTTCCTTCCATAAGAAAACAAATTTGATCACTCTTGTGACTCAGATGTTTTTTAAGTAAATCCAACATAACAATGTATTGTAAAAATGACGGTAATCATCTATACGGCTATACTTCTAGAAAACAAGCAGTCAATAAAAGCAGTGTCATTAAGGTTTATTTGCCATCTACATGTACCTGTTAACCTTACACTGCAATCACATCTCAATAATCATCACCAAACTATATAAAAGAGGCAATTGATTATTTTATTTAAACAGCTGTTGTCTGTACATGTCTGTACATAGTGATTCATACAAAAGTCATTAATGATCCTTTGTGTCCATTTCACTAACTGCTTAAATTTAGTGAAATAGAAGCTTTTCATTGGAGAGCATCAAGAAAAAAAGGTTTTCAGATTCAGTCTCTCACTTTGTTTTTCTTCTCCATCTTTGCATGTCAGTCTTAGATCATTCTTGCAAACCATGAGTAGGTGTGCTCCAAAGCATGAATGAAGTGCAACTCATTAGCTGTGCTCTGCTCATTTAAGCTCATATTGGAAGCACTAAACCTCGTTACTGTGCCTGTTATGTCGTTTTCGTGTCTGACTCATCCAGTACAGGAGGCGATAGTTGCTATTGTTTTTACTTTGGGATCTATTTGAAGAAATGCAGTTTGGATTGTTTGACCTTCTTTTAACCATTCTAGTACCAAGTCCCTGTCTTGGACAATATCAGTCAATCTACCAGTATGGTCCAGACTGAGATATCTTGTTTTGTGGAACTGCTGGATATACAATGATGCTTCAGACTGGTCAAATTTCTCACTTGTGCGGTGAAGTCTTTTAACAATTAATTGTTCCTATATATTGTATTCAAATCCATGTACCCCTTTCATGTAAATGCACTTCTAGGTTGGTGACCCCTGTATGAACTTATCAAGGTTATTAACACCTTCTTAGATAATTTTTTTATTTTGACAGCGAATGCGCACCTGCGGACCACTTATGTGCAGCCCTGGTTATATAGCTCATCATATCGCAGCCACAGAAATTATTTTGTCCATGAAACCATAAAGCTGCACTTTCTTTTTGCCTTATAGTCTGATTTGTCATAACTTTTCTGTTTTGTGGTAAGCTTTTCTTTGGCTGTCACTTCTTCACCCTGACCTGTCTTATTTGGCTCAGCAGAACTAAAATATATATCCTGCTGCTTTTACACACACACTCACATACACTCAGCGATTCTCTGCGCGATCAACCTCTCACATGTTTAAGCTTGCTGCGGAAGATTTCACTTGTCATGTTTGCATAGTAAGCTAACGATTAATAAGACGATGTTAGAGGAATTGGTGCGCAAATTATCATCACTCACCAATCAGTACTGTTGCTCTCTATACACAGTTCGCGCGATTGCAAAGTGAAAGCAAAAAAAACAAGCGCAAATTCAAACGCGATTTCAATATGTCACATATTGACAGTGGCTCACCGATGCCAATGACATAATTACCCAGCTACATTTCCGAAAGAATGCAAAAGCATTGACATATATTTTTCCTTCCTACAATAGCCCGACGGGCAGGGCAGAGATAGATTTTGGTAGCCCGACTGGAAAAATTGCTAGCCCCAGGACGTCGGGCTAGCGATTTTGCGAGCCCTGTATCTGATTGAGGAATCACTCATCTTTGGAAAAGAGAGTTTATTACAGAGAAATGGGTCTTTCCAAAATAAAAGCTATATGCTTCTTCTGGGCTATATTCTCAGCAGCATGTTAAACATATCAGGTCCCCATAAGGAGAATCATGTGCTAACGGCTGTCTAAATGACTCGGGTAAAGTTTGTAGCATGCATGCTTGTTGTTTTTGTCTGCTTCCACTTGTCTTTACACTAGGATGATGTCGGCGTAAATGTGCAGTCATATTCGTTGTGTTCCCACTAGTGCTTTCAGGTTAATCTCGTTGAAATGACCTTAATGCCACAACACGGCAAATCTCTGTTTACGAGCTACCCCTGATCGCCCGTGCATGGCGCTAGACGGCCAACACGTTAACGAGCTAACTGCGCTAACACACTAGTTCCCACCCATGTAATTGAGCATTGCGTGGCACATCCAACATACTGTTTTACTTTAGTCTATGACACGCTTACCTTCAGGGTCATACGTCACATGAAAACCAAAATAATTCCAAACGCCAGATCTGAATAAGGGTGGGGGAGGTTCAATTTGCCATGTTGCAAGGAGAGCTTAACTTCTGTCTCGCTAGCTTGCCCTGCGCTCTTCCTTCTGACGATGCTGTCTGTGTTGAGCGCTCAGTGGATCTGCGCTCAACAATGCAGCCTAGGCGGAGTAGTCGAACGCAGATTCACTGAGCGCTCAACACAGACAGCATCGTCAGAAGGAAAGTTGATAAAATAAATTACAAATTTTGTATTGTTCGATACATATGCGTACCGAACCGAAAGCACTGTATCGAACGGTTCAATATCGATACGAGTATCGTTGCACCCCTAACATATATATATATATATATATATATATATACACAAAATTCACGGTTCGGTTCGGTTCGATACTTTGGTGTCACGGTTCGATATTTTTTCGATACAAAAAAAAATGTTCATGCCTTTTTAATTTGTCATTTATCAAATTTTCATGGCACATTCCGCAACACATCTCTGTGCGTTCATCATTTGTTTGAAGCCAGCTCACCTCCTGCAACTACTTTTCCGAGAATACGCGCTTCTTTTGTGGTTCGGACTCCTTCTGACATTTCTTTGGAGGTGGAGGAACACCAAAGTAATTGCTTAAAGGAGCTTCTTCGACGTCTTTAAGAGTTCTAAACAAATGTCTGTCCTCCTGAAAATCTTATGTACGCAAACACGCGTTGCAACTTCTTATCTTGTGCGCATTTTTTATTTTGACAGCGAATGCGCACCTGCGGACCACTTATGTGCAGCCCTGGTTATTTAGCTCGTCATATTGCAGCCACAGAAATTCTTTTGTCCATGAAACCATAAAGCTGCACTTTCTTTTTGCCTTATAGTCTGATTTGTCATAACTTTTCCGTTATGTGGTAAGCTTTTCTTTGGCTGTCACTTCTTCACCCTGACCTGTCTTATTTGGCTCAGCAGAACTAAAATATATATCCTGCTGCTTTTACACACGCACTCACATAACGCGCAGCGATTCTCTGCGCGATCAACCTCTCACATGTTTAAGCTTGCTGCGGGAGATTTCACTTGTCATGTTTGCATAGTAAGCTAACGATTGATAAGACGATGTCAGAGGAATTGGTGCGCAAATTATCATCACTCACCAATCAGTACTGTCGCTCTCTATGCACAGTTCGCGCGATTGCAAAGTGAAAGCAAAAAACAAGCGCAAATTCAAACGCGATTTCAATATGTCACATATTGACAGTGGCTCACCGATGCCAATGACATAATTACCCAGCTACATTTCCGAAAGAATGCAAAAGCATTGACATATATTTTTCCTTCCTGCGATAGCCCGACGGGCAGGGCAGAGAGAGATTTTGGTAGCCCGACTGGAAAAATTTTGCGAGCCCTGTATCTGATTGAGGAATCACTCATCTTTGGAAAAGAGAGGTTATTACAGAGAAATGGCTCTTTCCAAAATAAAAGCTATACTATAAGCTTCTTCTGAGCTATATTCTCAGCAGCATATTAAACATATCAGGTCCCCATAAGAAGAATCATGTGCTAACGGCTGTCTAAATTACTTGGGTAAAGTTTGTAGCATGCGTGCTTGTTGTTTTTGTCGGCTTCCACTTGTCTTTGCACTAGGATGATGTCGGAGTAAATGTGCAGTCATATTCGTTGTGTTCCCACTAGTGCTGTCAGCGTAAATCTCGTTGAAATGACGTTAACGCCACAACACGGCAAATCTCCGTTAACGAGCTACCGCCGATCGCCCTGAGCGTGGGGCTGGACGGCCAACACGTTAACGAGCTAACTGCGCTAACACACTAGCTCCCACCCATGTAATTGAGCATTGCGTGGCACATCCAACATACTGTTTTACTTTAGTCCATGACACGCTTACCTTCAGGGTCATACGTCACATGAAAACCAAAATAGTTCCAAACGCCAGATCTGAATGAGGATGGGGGAGGTTCAATTTGCCATGTTGCAAGGAGAGCTTAACTTCTGTCTCGCTAGCTTGCCCTGCGCTCAGTGGATCTGCACTCGACTACTCCGCCTAGGCTGCACTGTCGAGTGCAGCTTGCCCTGCGCTCAGTGAATCTGCACTCGACTGCTCCGCCTAGGCTGCACTGTCGAGTGCAGATCCACTGAGCGCTCAACACAGACAGCATCGTAAGAAGGAAAGTTGATAAAATAAATTACAAATTTTGTATTGTTCGATACATATCCGTACCAAACCGAAAGCACTGTATCGAACGGTTCAATATCGATACGAATATCGTTGCACCCCTAACATATATATATATATATATATATATATATATATACACATTTATGTATGTGTATGTATGTATGTGTGTGTGTATAAATAGACTGTATGTATATTATGTACAAAGTGGATATAAAATAATATGTACAACACTGTGTATATATCATTATGGACAGGCACGCAATGTAGTGACAGGGATTGACAAGAAGTAATATTGCATATGAGAAATATTGCACATAGAAACTACCATGGTGTATTGTAGGCTGCAGGTACTTGTTGTAGAGTCTTGAAATGATTGGAAGGAAAGACCTTCTGAATCTCTTCTGGTTGGGGTTTGGGGGAGGGTGTGTTTGCACAACTACAGCAGGAGAACAATGGAGCTGAAGGCCTGTGAAAATCTCAGCAGGGTGCTAGGAGGTGTTAGGTTCAGGGAATTTATGCAAATTTGCACAGGGTTAGTAAATCTAGTAGTAGGGACTTGCACCAGGAAAAAAAGGGTCAGTAATTCTAGTGTTACCACTTGGTCCACTAAGTTACGTACCCCGGCATACCCCACCCACATTGCCTTTCAACATCTTCCCTCCTGAACTACGAGAAGTGGAGGAAATAGTTGATAAGGCAAGGTCAGTGCCAGCCACAGGACCCAGTGGGTTTCCCTACAAGTTCTGTAACAACTGCCCTCAGGTGGTCAGGGCACTGTAGAAACTGGACCAGATCCAGTGTGTCAAGAGAGAGAAGAGTATCTTGTATGTAGTGTTGTTAGATATTACCAATTAGTATAGCTCAGTATCAAAATGGCTGATAGAGTTTGCATTGGGGTTCTTCCATGTCGCAGGTTGTGTGCAGAATATAATCTCCAAATGCTTTAGTAACCTGCACATGTGCCCTCACTCTGGGTGGCTTCACTACAGGATGGAAACAGCAAGAATGAGGAATAGCTATGGAATGCCCCATTTTCCTAATTTGCAACAGTCTTTGAGGTAGTCCTATGGCCCAGGGTGGTAGTTTGAGGTTGGTCAAGTTACCATCAGGCGAGAGGCTTCCACAACTGTGGAGCTATATGGATGATGTGGCAGGAACGGAATACTGCATGCTAGGAACATCTTTGTGAAGCCTTGGTAGGCAGTACACTACTGACTTGTCTGACAGGCAGGGTAAACTAGTCAAACAGCAAATTACCACGGGGCTGGCAAGGAGTAAGCTGAGCCTTCTATCTGTAAAGTACAAGGTGTGGTGCTACAGCACAAGCACATCCTATACCAACTATACTGTCTGCCCTGAAGGTCTACAAAATCTCCTCACCAGTTGTCAGCAGGATGGATAGGCAGCAGTTACATCTGTAAGTGGCTATGCTTGCCCTGATGCTTCCCAGACCTAGACCTCCTCACCTGCAACATGTTGCAGCTCCTTAACAAATCCATCACCTTGGGGTATAAGCAACAAAAGGCTCGTCTGTTGCTGGAACTGAAGAATTCAGCGGATACGCTAGTCAGAAGTGCCAAAGCACCATCTGAACAAGTCATAAATGGAGTAGAGCCCCTAGTCTAACCCTCAGCAGAATGCAGGTGTTACGGCCCTGGCTGTCTAGAGTTTGTTTCTGTATGTAGCTTTAAGAATCTACGTGTCCTTTCTGATTGGAGAGCTGGCGGCGGCTGATTGGTCCCCTCATCATGTGGCTGTTTTTTAGTGATGTGCGGATCGATCCTGAAATATCGATTGCTCCGATACCAATCATTTATGTTCTAGAATCGATTCTCACATTAAAATATCGATATTTTAGTAATTTAGAGTAAATTTGTAGTTTATCATTAACAGGAACACAGTGGAAAAGAAACTATAACATTCAGATTGTCTGCATTCAAAGGAACTAGTTCCTCTTCCGCCTTTCATAGTCATGTGCGAAATGCGGCTGTATAAATGTCTCGCAGTCGCTGGCGTGCGCACTCACAACAATGGCTGAGCGTAATCGGAGTCATGTGCGGACTTATTTTACCTCCACAAACAGCTGAGACATGGTTTGCGATACATGTGGCAAAAAAGTGCTCCAAGAGTGAGGTGTCGTATCGGATCAGTATCGTCGATACCACCCTGAATATTACTTGGTATCGGATCGGAAAGGAAATCAGTGGTGTCGCACATCACTACTGTTTTTAAAAGATCCTGCACCGGCAGTTGTTGGCGGTAGCAACTGACAGCAGCAGCAGACCCAACCCTGGCCTCCAATACCTGTGACATCCGTGTTTGTGATTCTTGAGACCTACTGAGCTTTGTACATAATGTGTAGATACATTTTCACTTGTAAATAGTACATTGTAAATAGACACTGAAACAGAAGGGGTGAGCCGCCTTATTATTTTCTTCTACTGTTTTCTCCTGTTTATTTGAGTTAGGGAGTTAGGTGTGGCACGTGTCTTTTATTGGTTTTTTGTTTCTCATAGGGTTTTAGATAGCACTTCCTCTCCTGACTTAGCTTGTTTTGTTTGTTATTTTGACCGTTCATCCCGGAGCTTAGTTTTCAGTGTAGACAATAAACCAGCTTTCACTTAAGAAATAGTTTTTTCTGTGTATGGTTTTGGGGACCAGGGCAGGGTCACTTCCTTTTTAACCCTTATGCTACGTTCCTGTACCCCTAGACTGGGGCGTAACAGCAGGTTATGGTGATGGCAGAATTAGGGGTTAGACCTGAGTTTAGCCTGTCACAGTCTCACAAGGGTCTGCTCTGGAAACCAGGGTTAAAGCAGGTAACTTGGCAAAGCCCGGTCTGTCCCAATAGGTCTTAGGTGGCATTCAGCAGGCATATGCATTTTTCAGCTATTGCGTCTTTCGGGGTCTCTTGGTCCCAGTCATGCTTCTTGCAGATTGATAGCCCCTTTATCTCTGAGGCTTGGCTTTCACATCTGGCATGGCCCTGACCTGGTTATCATGCAAATATGTACATTTGTAAATAGTTTGTTTTCTTAAGAACTGTGGTAGCTACACTGAAAAAAAATGTTTTTTTGGCCCTGTAATTATTATTTCAATTAGCTATATAAATTTTGCAAAAAAATCAAATTCAGTGCTATTACTTTAAAATAGCAGTTTTTCTTGTAGTGCATTACTTGAGGATTGTTTGTAATTATGTGTCCTCAGTTTTGTATGTAAATTGAATCATTCGATCCAAGTAATATTCACTAAACCAATTCATTGGCTTAATTAGTTGATATTTCCAAGTAAAATGTAATGGAGTGACATCAGTGAATATGGCCACCTTCTCTGCATTCGGAGCATGACGTCAAAGCCCCTCCCCACATTTGAGCGGTCTTTCTTCAGACATACCATGGTCCACATTTCGACGGTTGGCAGACTTGACGGAAACGGGAAGAAGTGGAACCATGAATGTAAGTTTTAAGCGGAACAAACTTTGTACGTTCCTGTTGGCCCACCTACTTAAGTCAGTTTCTCCGCACTGAAAGCAGCTGCGCTAGCAAATAGTGTATTTTCCTGCTAGACTTGCTGACTAACTTTCCTGGCAGGAGGTATGTCCAGAATTTCCCACAGCACTTTACAGCTTAGATGGCCACCTAAACAACACACGCCTGCTGCCTTAACTAACGTCTTTGTGAATAAAACGACCACGGTCCAGTTTAAAATACTTGCTGCACCGCTGCCATGAGGTGTATTTTGAAAAAAAAAAGAAAAAAAAAAAAAAACGATATACGCACTCGATATCACTCGATTGATATTCACTCAAGTCTTCATATTGACCTGTTTTAAATTTGCCACCGAGCTAACATATGTAAAAAAAAAAAAAAAAAAAAAAAAAAATTAATATCAGTGTGCATCATTGAGTTAGTAGAAATTAGTTGAAAAGCATATAGATAACCTTTTTTCGTTTTTTTTCTTCTTTTTTTTTTACAGAACATAGGACCTTCTGACTGCTAATTTGAACTCCACAAGGTAAGATCAAATTAGTAACGATTAGGTTTAACTTGTCACATAATTTCTTTGTGTGGCAGTTTGGTTTAATTTTGAGATGGTCAATTTGTCTGTTTATGGTGCCACAACATGAGATGGATGTGTAAGATATGTAGCTTTGAGTCAGAGAAGAGGTTGGGATTGTTAAAACACTACAGACTAAAGCATGGAAATGGTGGTCGCAGCCAGTCAGTCCCTTGTCTTCACACTGATTGCCCTTGCTCGTTTAAAACATTTAATGCCCTTAAGACCCATTTGTCTCGACACCATGTGAAGATGGTCACACGAAGTGGACCTCTTTCATTTACTTGTCTACTTTGCTGCTCTGTTTTTTTTTTTTAATTCAGAGAAGCAGTATTTTGAGCATCTTAACAACCACTTAAGGAAGTTTGAACTAGTTGCGCGTGTCTTCAAAAACTGCAACTTCAATACAAATATTTATTCCACCTTTGCTACACATAGACACAGAAAACACCAGTCACACACCCTTGAGGATTTTAAAACTGAAGTATTAAAAAGCAAACCTAATGAACCCATGTTTGCTCAGGATGAGACCTGTGTGGAAGAGAGCTTAGAGTTTTGGGATGGGGAACCACAGGAGTTGTCTCAAGATATAAAAGAGAAATTTGGCCATCTATTTTTAAAGTTAGAAAGCATGTTCAATGTCCCAAACAAATGCATTGATGAAATAGTAGATGAGCTTCAGTTTATATCCACCTCTGCATCTGGTCCACTTTTAAGAGATGTGGTGGTGTCCACCTTGAAAAGCCATAATTGTGATCTGGATCCAGCCATTATCTCAGATTTAGTGAAAAATCTTTGTGAGACACACCCTATACAGGGAGTACAGAATTATTAGGCAAATGAGTATTTTGTCCACATCATCCTCTTCATGCATGGTGTCTTATTCCAAGCTGTATAGGCTCGAAAGCCTACTACCAAGTTAAGCATATTAGGTGATGTGCATCGCTGTAATGACAAGGGGTGTGGTCTAATGACATCAACACCCTATATCAGGTGTGCATGATTATTAGGCAACGTCCTTTCTTTTGGCAAAATGGGTCAAAAGAAGGACTTGACAGGCTCAGAAAAGTCAAAAATAGTGAGATATCTTGCAGAGGGATGCAGCAGTCTCAAAATTGCAAAGCTTCTGAAGCGTGATCATCCAACAATCAAGCGTTTCATTCAAAATAGTCAACAGGGTCGCAAGAAGCGTGTGGAAAAACCAAGGCGCCAAATAACTGCCCATGAACTGAGAAAAGTCAAGCGTGCAGCTGCCAAGATGCCACTTGCCACCAGTTTGGCCATATTTCAGAGCTGTAACATCACTGGAGTGCCCAAAAGCACAAGGTGTGCAATACTCAGAGACATGGCCAAGGTAAGAAAGGCTGAAAGACGACCACCACTGAACAAGACACACAAGCTGAAACGTCAAGACTGGGCCAAGAAATATCTCAAGACTGGTTTTTCTAAGGTTTTATGGACTGATGAAATGAGAGTGAGTCTTGATGGGCCAGATGGATGGGCCCGTGGCTGGATTGGTAAAGGGCAGAGAGCTCCAGTCCGACTCAGACGCCAGCAAGGTGGAGGTGGAGTACTGGTTTGGGCTGGTATCATCAAAGATGAGCTTGTGGGGCCTTTTCGGGTTGAGGATGGAGTCAAGCTCAACTCCCAGTCCTACTGCCAGTTTCTGGAAGACACCTTCTTCAAGCAGTGGTACAGGAAGAAGTCTGCATCCTTCAAGAAAAACATGATTTTCATGCAGGACAATGCTCCATCACACGCGTCCAAGTACTCCACAGCGTGGCTGGCAAGAAAGGGTATAAAAGAAGAAAAACTAATGACATGGCCACCTTGTTCACCTGATCTGAACCCCATTGAGAACCTGTGGTCCATCATCAAATGTGAGATTTACAAGGAGGGAAAACAGTACACCTCTGAACAGTGTCTGGGAGGCTGTGGTTGCTGCTGCACGCAATGTTGATGGTGAACAGATCAAAACACTGACAGAGTCCATGGATGGCAGGCTTTTGAGTGTCCTTGCAAAGAAAGGTGGCTATATTGGTCGCTGATTTGTTTTTGTTTTGTTTTTGAATGTCAGAAATGTATATTTGTGAATGTGGAGATGTTATATTGGTTTCACTGGTAAAAATAAATAATTGAAATGGGTATATATTTGTTTTTTGTTAAGTTGCCTAATAATTGTGCACAGTAATAGTCACCTGCACACACAGATATCCCCCTAAAATAGCTAAAACTAAAAACAAACTAAAAACTACTTCCAAAAACATTCAGCTTTGATATTAATGAGTTTTTTGGATTCACTGAGAACATGGTTGTTGTTCAATAATAAAATTATTCCTCAAAAATACAACTTGCCTAATAATTCTGCACTCCCTGTAAGTACTGCCTTGGGGACAGGTGGCCCTTTCACAACTTATTACAAGAGAAGAGAATTTATGAAGAAGCATTTTTCAGTTGTTGAACCAGAAGAACACATATTTGATAAAGAAAAAGGGCAAAACCTTCCAGTATGTCCCAATATTGCCCTCCTTGGTGCAGGTCCTAAGTAAGTCTTTTCAAGAAAACACATTTGAAGGTGAAAAAAAAACTGAAAATGACTAAGTACCAGACATTTCGTGATGGATCTCACTATCAAAACAACAAGTTTTTCTCTGTAGAGGAGAACAGAGTGAGTCTCATCCTGTACGTTGATGACTTTGAGGTATGTAATCCTCTTGGGACATCTTGAAAAAAGCACAAAGTCACAGCTGTCCATTGGGTGTTGGGAAACATTCCAGTGCAGTTACGTTCCACATTGACATCAATCTACCTTGCAATTCTGTGTAAGGCTGAAGACACCAAGCAGTTTGGATTCCAGCGAGTTTTAGAGCCACTGTTAAAAGATATCCAAAGCGGAGTAAGGGAAGTGACGAGTAAGGTAAGCGACCCATGTTGTAGGTGACGTCAGACGCCGGAGAATTGGCGGAAAAAAAAGCAAATGGTAGCATAGAGTTTAACAAAGGTTTTTCAAGCTTCAGTAATTACCAAATATACTAATCAAATTGTCACATAACTAACAACATCTGTTTTATCATCTCTAACACCCTGGAGGACAACGGGGAGAGTTAGGAGACGCTCTCCAAGATTACATCGACCGCTGTTTTCAAGATTTAGTAATGAGAAAGGCCCAGAGTGCATCCTCCCCGGCCAAAATTGAGACGCTGTCATCGAAGAGATGTCGCCCGTCAGACTCCCCCGGTACAACATCGCCGCCGCAAAGACATCGCAGACATCCTGAGTCAATTGACAAGCGATTGTCCAGTTTTGATGCGAGGCTGTCCTTGGTGGAGATTTTACACCGGGAATTTAAATCTCTGAGAGAATCCCTGGAATTCAGCTAGCAGCAGGTGGAAACGCTTGCCGCTCGAAAATACCACGCTTACCGGG